>NC_051064.1:29370703-29670703 GCF_004664715.2 Peromyscus leucopus | reverse complement strand
TCCCCCTCCCCCCACTTTTCCCATTTCCCTTTCATAGCACCCGCACCCTACTATTTTTTCTTAGAGCTTCATTTCTCTTTCCCTGTGGTCACTTTTTACCACCCTGGCTTCTGCTGTTTCTCCAGGTTATATATTCACATCTAAAGATTTGGAGATAGAATCCACAAACAAAAAAGAATATGTATTTGTGTCTGGGTCTGAGTTGCTTAGTTTATTCTAGTTCCATCCATTTTCCTTTCGCAACAAACAGATAACATTGGAGAAAGTCTCAGCTGCTCAAAATGCAGAGAGCAAATAACTATGGGGTATCACTACCAGTTAATACATCTACAACACAACCTCTATGCCTAATGCTCAGGGAATATCACAGAAGAGGGGCCAGAAATATTATAAAAGCAAGAGGACCAGAACATGTGGTGATATTGTGTTCCCCAAAATATTGTGCACCCTAATAAACTTATCTGGGGTCAGAGAACAGAACAGCCACTAGATACAGAGGCCAGAAAATGGTGGCACACGCTCCTTTAATTCTATCAATTGGGAGGCAGAGATCCATCTGGATCTCTGTGAGTTCAAGGCCATACTGGAAACAGCCAGGAATGGTGACTCATGCCTTTAATGGCAGAAAGCAAAAAGGTATATAAGGCGTGAGGACCAGGAACTAGAGCTGGTTAAGTTTTTAGGCTTTTGAGCAGCAGTTCAGCTGAGATACATTTGGATGAGGTTTCCAGTCTGAGGAAACAGGATTATTTGAGGAATTGGCAAGGTGAGGCGGCTGTGGCTTGTTCTGCTTCTCTGATCTTCCAGCATTCACCCCAATATCTGGCCCAGGTTTGTTTTTATTAATAAGATCCTTTAGGATTCCTACTACAAGAACACCTGCTGCAAGGTTGTGTCTTCTGTATCTGATAGGGAAGATACACCCATGAAGTCTTGACAATATGGTTTTAAACAAGAAAAACAACAAGTGACATGCTGGTGTGGGTGGTAACTCATGGCTATTTAGAGAAAAAGAATCAATCAGTCTTCTCAGGGGATGAGTATCCTGAGACCTAATCCTAAAATGCCAGCCTAAACATATGTGAGCAATATGAAATGAACGCAACAGGTTATATTTATAAAATTATGTGTGTGCACTTCTGTAATAATAAAAATGAAACAATAAGAGGCTATATTTGAGAAGGAGTGGGGGACATGGTAAGAGTTAGAGGGAGGGAAGAGAGGATAGAAATGATGTAAATACAACACTCATATGAAACTGCTTAAGATTAAATTTTAAAAAGAAGAAAGGTGTATTTTGATTGTTGTTATTTTCTTGCTTAGGGTGGGTCTCCCTTTCCTCAGGAGTCCTTGGCCACTGGCTCATGAGTAGAAAAGGACAAAGAAAAAGGGCATGAGGGCAAAGACAAGTGGAGCTTGGTCAGCCCTGAGCAATACAGAAAGAACTTCCAGGAGTCAGCTTCAGAGACAGCTCCTTTTATTGTTCCAGGGGTAAGGTATATTAGGGTTCTTAGGGTTGTAGGCAGGAAGGGCTGATTGGTCATGACACAGCACCTAATTATCATACAGGAGGAAGGGAAGAGCTGGACTCTGTGATTGCAGGGAGCTCTGTGCAGTCATCCTCAAAATATGGTCAGACATCTGAGCTTAGAGACACTCTCCAAACAGGATCAGACATAGAAGAGGAAGCCCTGCTGAGAAAGGGAAGCTTTCTCAACTATTGAAAATAGTTTTTCTAGGTTGGCACCCATGATCTTTTGGAACTTGGCTGTTATTCTGACAAGTTTGCCCTTATAATGTGATTAACAGCTTTTCTCTTGCAGATTTCAATACTCTTTCCTTGTTGTGTATATTTAGTGTTTTAACTACAATATGTTATGAGGAGTTTACTTTCTGGCCCTGTCTACTTCTGTGTTCTTCTTGACTTTTCTTATTTGGGGAAGAGTTTTTTCTATGATCCTGTTTAAGATCTAGTCTATACTGTTGACCTGGATTCTTTTCCTTCTCTGTGCCTATAATTCATAGATTGATCGTTCCATGGCACCCCACAATTCCCACATATTTTTTTATTTTAATTTATCATTTTCTATCACAGACAGGTCCTATTTCTCTATGTTATCCTGAAGTCCTCATATTCTATATTCCCTTCAATCCATTTTGCTTGTAAGGCTTTCCCTGAGCTTTTAATTATGTTATTGGATTTTTCAATTCCATCTTCATTTCAACTTGACTCTTCTGCAGTATCTCTTTTATTTTAGTTTTCAAATCCAATATTTTCCTTATAATCTCATTCAGAAGTTTGTTTTCTTTTACATATTCACTTGTATCTTCTTTGAATTCCTTGAATTATTGATTGTATTTATAATTGTCCTTTTAATTCTGTGTCCTAAGATTTATCTAGGTAATTCCTATTGGAGAAGATTTCTATAAGCCTGATGGTATTGGGTGGACAGAACACATGTGGTCTTGGTATTTCATGTTGTTTGTTTTGGCAATAGGACTAAACATGGAGATTTATTTAATTGGTTCTGAGTCTGATATGAGATTCTAGCCTACCTATGTTGAGTAGGAGTCTGGTTCTGTTATTGCTATTGCCAAATCTTGTCAATCATGTCAAGTAGGAGGAGTAAGCAGGTCAGTCCTTCAGATAGGCAATGTTGATTATTGATTGGAGAAACTGGGGTGATTGTAATTCAATGGTAACTTCGGTGATGCATGTTGTCTTATATGATATGTAATTGTTTAGGTGAAGTCCAAGAAATTTACTGGTGGGGCTCCCAGCTCAATCTAGGCCTAGAAAAGCAACATTTGACAAGGTGCCAGGCAGCCTCTCTGAAAGGAATGAAAGTGTGGGTCCTGGTAGGACCTGGCCTGGAGTGAGTCAGATTCAGTAAGAGACAGGAATTCCAGCTGGGCCTAGAGGGAGAGCATGGGAGGCAGGGAAAGGTAAGGGCCCTGGGTCAAGAGGGGTGGAAGATATGGTTCCTGCTTAGACCTGTGCCAAGAGGGGTTATGGAGGGTTGGTGACGACAGCTCTAGGTGAGGCTCCTGGATCACATTTATCAAGAGGGTGAGTAGATACAATTCTCAGTTGTACTTGGGCCTTGGGTAGGGTGACAGTGTGAAGCAAAGGGACGGAGTCAGACTCACTGAATCGGAGCTTGCAGGCATAACTCTCTCTTGGGACTGGAAGGCCAGCATGGAGGGCCAGGTGGCACAGGGTAAATGTCTGGGTCAGAGTAAGCAAGAGAATGCCGAGTTGTTTGACATAAAAATGGGAAAGATAAAATCCAAGTGCAGTAATGCATGCCTGTAGTCCCAGTACTTGTAAAGTAGAAGCAGAATCCTGGATGACAAACCCAGCCTTGTCTATATGGTGAGTTTGAGTCCAATCTGGACTTCATGAGACCCTATCTCAAAAAAAAAAAAAAGAAAAAAGTTATGATAATGACAAAATTAAATGAAAATGGAAAAGGAGTATATAAAAGTCTATTGTTCTAATATTTTATTCAGGAAAATATGAGTGTGTAAATCTCTAGCAATTGAATAGCAATCAAGTAAATTGTTGTACAGCCTCACTAAGATGCTATCATATAATATATAATAAATGCATAGTATAAAATATATGATTAAATTACTAATATGTTAATAGTTATAATTCTACAGAATATGGAAACATGAAACTCCATGCCCAATACAAAGGTAAGTCAGACAAGCAGAATAAAATTTTTATTTATAGTAATATTTTAATTATGAAACTAGCTCTGTGTAACAGTTTCCTTCAGATTGAAACAGTCTATCCTACAGGAAGCTCTTTAAGTAAACAACTCAAAATAGATTCAGGAAGTCCCTGAAACTGACTAGATTTATTAGGCCCCTCCCTGCCAGAGTAAACAATAAAAGCTGAGACTTCTCAAAGAAAGTGAAGGCCAGCAGGAAAGAAGACATGGATAAGCCAATTTTCAGGGAAGACTCTCAGGCCAGACCAGCTGCCTGGAAGAAGCAAAATCAGCCAAGCTGCCTGGGAAAAGTTCAAACCAACTGAGATAGATGGAAATAACACTCTCCAGTATGCTGAGCTGCCTGCAGACTATGCAATGTGGTGAACTGACACCCACACTGAGGTGGGCTTTGGTGATGTAGCTGTCTGAGTCATTTCCACTCCTTTAGGTAACCCCTCACCCATATTCCTGTAAGTAACCCCAATAAAATTCATTAGTTCACCAAGCTAGAGTTTGGTGGTATATGTACTTTGGTCTTCCTAGCTGGGGTGAGTAGATGTTCGGGTTTTGTCTCCCAAGGAGAAGTGTTGTCAGACAACATGGTGTCTATGGGAAAAGAACAAAAAGAAAAACAAAAACTCAGAGGCAACAACACTGCAAATATGGCGGCGCTTCCACTTCTAAATTTTTCACATCATTTGAGCAGTAAATTAGTTTTCTTTCTTTTTTACATTTCTGTCCAAAATATTTTTGAGACAATAACTCTCTGTGTAGCCCTATCTGTCTTGGAACTCCATGTAGACCAGGCTGGCCTCTAACTCACAGAATCATACTAAGTCTTCTGAGTGCTAGGATTAAAGGCATGTACCCCCACACCTAGTTGCATACATTTTCTGATGAGCATATTCACCCTAGAGGCTATTCTCTCTCTCTCTCTTTCTCTCTCTCAGACACACACACACACACACACACACACACACACACACACACACACACGATGTTCTAAAGCTAGTGACAATTCAGCCAGTTGGGAAACCTGTCGTGCCTTTATGCTCAAATAAACAAAATATACCTGCAGTCATAAACTAAGGAAGCGTTGTCATTCATTTATGAGGTTGTGTGCTTTTCTTGCTTAAGGCATATCCTTGGTGTCCTGTAAACAAATTGTTTCCTTTAATAGTTGAATATTCATGTATTCACTATTTTAGAACAAATTAGAATAAAAATCATTGCCCTGTAATTATGTTTTGGCCTCTTCCTTCCCCTTGGCCTCCTACCTTCCACACCTCCATTGGCACATTGACTGAAGTATCCTAGAGTGTCCACAGTTCACTTGACCTGCATATGTCATACTCAGAGCCCAAAGGAAAAATGTTCAAGCGACACCCAGGACAAAGGCCAAGATTTTGTAGCTGAGACCACAGAAAGGGGTCCAAAGGCCTGCCACTTCACCCGGCCCCTAGCTGACAGCTGTCTTCATGTGCCCAGGACAGTCCGCAGAGCATCCGCCACTTATGCCTGTTTTCTCACTCCAGCTTAAGATGGAGGTTTTAGAGGTCCGAGAAAAAGGTCCTCAGAATCAGATAATTACCAAATAATCCAACATTACAAGCAGGTGACTTGAAGTGGCAGAAGAGTGAGGGGGGCTCAGCTGATGTTTTCAACAGCACAAACATGGCTATCCCTGAAATTTTGCATCAGAATCCTAAGGGATTAGCAGAACTTTTCTTGTATCCTTTGTTTGTTAGATATTGTCTTTCCTCATCACCTCATCTATCAGAATTTACCAAGTTTTCAAATACACCTTCTCTGAACAAATATCCTTTGAGGACAAGCATTTCACTGGATTCTTTTTTTTTTTTTTCAACTTCATTTCACTTTGAATTAATACAATCTAGATTAGTTAGTTGTGAAGGTGTAAGCCCAGAGAGTTAGAAAAATCATTCTCTTAAGATGGAGGTTTTAGAGGTCTGAGAAAAAGGTCCTCAGAATCAGATAATTACCAATTCATGAACTCAAAGGCTTTGGATGATGTCAGTCTCCTCAAGCCTGTTAGAATTGACAGAAGGGCCTGTACAGGTGTTCTAAGTGCTCTCTGAGACCAAAGATGCTATCCTAGATTACTATACTCAGCAATGCTATCAGTCACAATTTATAGAGGAAGAAAAACATCTCATAACAACAAATTTAAGTAATTTCTACCCACCAATCCAGCTCTATAGAAAGCACTAAAAGAACAACTTTACTCTGAAGAGAAGGATAACTACACCCAAAAGGACACAGGAATAAGTAATCCATAAACAGTTAATCAAAAGAGGGGAAAAAACCGACATTACAATCACAAAATAACAGTAATCAAAATGAATAAACTCTGTTCATTAATAACTCTCACTATTAATAGTCTCGATTTCCTAATAAAAGGATAGAGACTAACAGATTGGATTAAAAAACAAGATCCATATTTCTTCTGCATCCAAGAAACATACTTAACCATCAAGGACAGATATCACCTTAAGGGGAAAAGGACAGAAAAAGGCATTCTAAGCAAATGGACTGAAAAGCAAGCTGGTGTACCTATTATAATATCTGACAAAATGGACTTCAAATAAAAACTAATCAGAAGAGGTGAAGAATGACAATACTACTCATTAAAGAAACAATCCAAAAAAAATCAGATGGTTCTAAATATATATGTACCAAATACAAGGGCAACCAAGTCATAAAAAGAAACACACTGATAGTGGGAGATATCAGTACCCCACTCTCACCAACAGACATGTCATCCAGATGAAAACTAACGAGAGAAATGATGGAGTTATGTAGCATCACAAATAAAACAGACCCAACAGATAGTTACAGAATATCCCACCCAAACACTAAAGAATGCATTTTTTCCTCAGCAGCTGATGGAACATTCTCCAAAACTGACCATCTATTAGAACACAAAGAAAGTCTGAACAGATACAATAAAATTGAAGTAATACCTTGCATCCTATCTGACTACCGTGGATTAAAGCTGAGTATCAACAACCTACAATAGAAATAGCAGAAAGTATACCAACTCGTGGAAGCTGAATAACTCAATGGACCAAGCAGAAATCAAGCTAAAACTTTTTACCAGTGAACGAAAATGAAAACACTGAAGATACCCAAACATATGGGATGCAATGGAGGCATTTCTAAGTGCGTACATGCACTACACACATATTTCAAACAGCTGGAGAAGTCAGGTGTGGTGGCACATACCTTTAATCCCAGCACTCAGGAGGCAGAAGCAGGAGAGTCTCTATGAGTTCAAGGCTAACCTGGTCTACATAGTGAGTTCTAGGACAGCCAGAGCTACATAGTGAGACTCTGTCTTAGAAAAAAGCTGGAGAAATCTCATATTTATAACTTAACAACACACTTGAAAGCTCTAGAAAAACAAGAAGTAGTAATCCTCTGAAAGAGTACATGAGAAGAAATAGAAACAGAAGAAAGAAAAAGAAATCAACAAAACAAACAAAAAGTACAAAATCGGTGAAATGAAGTTTTTTTTTTCCTCAGAGATCAAGTTTAATAGATACTAAAAAAAGGAACAACAGGTTGATTTCTGCAACTCACAACAAACCTCAGGTTATTCCCAATAGTGGAAGAAAGGCTAACCGTCCCCAGTACTGTAGGAAAGAGATGTCTTGAATCACACCACATTTTGTTTAAGCATGAATAAAGTACAAGAAATTTTCTTCTGGCTGACCAATGCAGCCTGGCAGAAAAATGGACCAGTGCTCACTTCTGCTTAGAGAAATATTCTTTGCTTTTTTGGACATCAGGCTTGACGGTATCACTGCCCGGTTTCCAGCCAGCAGGGCACACTTCACCATGCTTGTCAGTGTACTGGAAGGCCTGCACTAGTCTCAGAATCTCATCCACAGAGAGGCCAACAGGAAGATCATTTATAGTGATCTGTCGAAGGATACCTTTATCATCAATAATAAAGAGGCCCCTGAAAGAGATACCTTCGTCAGCCTTTAAGACTCCATAATCCTGAGCAATGGAAAGCTTGGGATCTGATACCAAAGGAATGTTCATGGGTCCCAATCCTCCTTGTTTCTTGGGTGCATTAATCCATGCCAGATGACAGAAGTGAGAATCCACAGATGCTCCAATCACTTGGCAATTGAGTTTCTTAAATTCTTCTGCCCTATCACTGAAAGCAATGATCTCAGTGGGGCACACAAAAGTAAAATCAAGAGGATAAAAGAAGAATACGACATATTTTCCTTTGTATTCACTTAGGCTGATATCTTTGAATTGTCCATCTGGCATAACAGCTGTGGCTTTGAAGTTGGGGGCAGGATACCCAATTTTTACATTTCCTGAAGACATCTTGCTATCAGCAGGACCGAGTCACAGATCTCCGAGAAACACTCATGGCAAGGAAGGAAGACGACCGAAATGAAGATTTTATTCTTTGAGAAAATCAACAAAATTTACCAGCCTTTAGGCACATTAACCAGAAGATAGAGAGAGAAGATCCAACTTAATTAAAATAGAGATGAAAGGGAGACACAGATACTAAACTAATTCAGAGACTCTTAAAGATAGGTTTTAACAATTTGTATTCTATCAAACTGGAAAACCTTAAAGAAATAGTTGGATTTCTTGATATCCTACCTACCTAAGTTAAATCTAGATAAAACAAACAATTTAAAGAGACCCATAACCTCTGGTGAAATAGAATCAGCAACTAATATCAATCCCTCAACCAAAAACAAAAACAAACAAAATGAAAGGCAAAATACCAAGGGCCAGATGAATTAACTTCATAACTCTACTAGCCCTTCAAAATAGAACTAATGCCAATACTCCTCAAATTATTCAGCAAAATAGAAACTTCAGGAACATTTCCTAATTCATTTTATAAAGCCAATTGTTGGTCTGACTGACAGGCAGGGTAGAGGCAGGACCAGTCCAGCCAGTCTCTCCCTTGGGCTGAGCAGGATGGTGAGTGTCGGTCGCCCAGACCCCCCATTCCACTGGAGAGAAGCACACTGGGCCGGAAGTCTTGTCAAAGCAGGAACTTGCTTTATTCCATCTGGAGTGAACTTAATAGGTTGGGGTGATGGGAGGATGGGTAAGGATAGCAGGCCAATGAGATGATGCCATCTCAGCAGTTACTAGGCAGAGGGGATTCTAGGTCAGGTAGTGCTGAGTCACTGCTGAGTCATGCAGAAGTCATGTCCCAGAACACATCACCAAACTCAAGCTAGGCTCGGGAAGTTACACTGGGCCTCATGCCCAGGCCTTATGGGGCTCAACAACCAGTATTACCCTGATACCAAAATCACATAAAAAAAAAAATAAATCCAACAAAAAATAAAATTATAGACCAATATTCCTTATGAATATAGATGCCAAAATTCTCAAGGAAATACTTTCAAACCAAATCCAAAAACACACCAAAAAGATTATCCATCATGATCAAATTGAATTCATGCCAGAGATGCAGAGATGATTCAACATACATAAATCATCAATATATGCTACCACAATGAAAGAAAAAAGGTACATGATCATCTCATTAATTGTAGAAAGAGCTTTGACAAAATTCAATACCCCTTTATGATAAAAATCCTAGAGATAATAGTTAAACAAAGGATATAACCCAACATAATAAAGGCAATTTATAGCAATCCCACATCATCTTATACAGAAAGGAACTCAAAGCATCTTCATTAAAATTAGGAACAAGACAAGGACATTCACTCTCTTCATACATATTCAATATAGTACTTGAAGTGTTAGCTGGATCAATAAGACAACTAAAGGAGATCAAGGGGATACAAACAGAAAAAGAAGTCAAAGTAACTTCATTTGCAGATGATATGATTTTATACACAAAAGACTAAAGACTCCACCAGGAAACTTCAACACTTTCAGGAAAGTAGTGAAATGCAAAATTAACACATAAAACTCAATTGCCTTCCTATATACAAACAAGAAGCATACTGTATTAGTCAGGGTTATCTAAAGCAGTGGTTCTCAGCCTTCCTAAATCTGCAATGCTTTAATACAGTTCCTCATGTTGTAGTGACCCCAATAATAAAATTATTTCCATTGTTACTTTATAACTATAATTTTGCTACTGTTATGAATTATTATGTAAATATCTATGTTCTCTAATGGTCTTAGGAAACCCCCCTGAAAGAGCCTTTGACCTCCTCAAAGGGATCATGAAGATTGAGAACCACTGTTCTAGAGGAACAGAATTTATAGAGTCAATACATACAGAGAGAGAGAAATGAATAGATATAGATACATAAAGGGGATTTATTAGAATTGCCTACAGACTTTGGTCCAGCTAATCCAACAATGGTTGTCTACCAGTGCAAGGTCCAAGAATGGAGCAGTCGTTCAGCAGATGAGACTAGATGTCTCAACTGGTCTTCAGCATATGACAGTATCCTGAAGAAGTAGGTTCTAATGCCAGTGATTTGCAAGCAAGAATGAGAGTGAGCAGGTAAAGGGAGAGCCAAATATACACAGCAGAGTAAAAACGGCATCTTCAATAAATGATGCTGGTCAAACTGGATAGCTCTCTGAAAATAATTAAAATATATCCATACCTATTCCCTGCACAAAACTCATCTCTAAATGGATCAAGGAAATTAACATAAGACCAGATATCCTGAATCTGAAAATAGAAAGAGTAGGGAATATGCTTGAACTCAATGGTACAGAGAAAACTTTCTGAACAGGACACTGATAGCATAGCCATTAAAACCAACGATTAATAAATGGGACCTCTGGAAGCTAAAAAAGCTTTGGTCCAACAAAAGACACCATACTTCCATGTCTTTTGTCATCCTTCAGTATGACAAAAGACAAGCAAAGCAGTAGCCCACAGAATGGGAGAAAATCCTTTACCAATTATACATCTGAGAGAGCAATGGTTCTCAACCCCTTTGGGGGGCAAATGACCCTTTCACATAAATCACCTAAGACCATCAGAAAATACAGATTTATAACAGTAGCAAAATTACAGTTATGAAGTAGCAACAAAAATAATTTTATAGTTGGGGTCACCAGATCATAAGGAACTGTATTAGAGAGTCACAGCATTAGGAAGGTTGAGAACCACTGTGATAGAGGGTCAGTATCATAAATAAATAAATAAATAATAAATAAATAAATAAATAAACATCAAGAAAACAAATAACAAATTTTTTAAATGGGGTATAGAACTGAATAGAATCCTCATAAGATATAGTACAAATGGCTGAGAAGTGCTTTAACAAATGTCCAACATCCTTATCCATAAGGAAATCACTAAAACTACTTTGAGATTTCATCTTACCCCAATCTAAATGGTCAAGATCAATAAAACAAATGACAGCATATATTGATGTTGCATGGAAAGAGGAGCACTTCTTCATTGCTGGAGGGAGTGCAAACTGGTACAGCCACTAGAGAAATCAGTGTGAAGATTCCTAAATAGCTGAAATAGTTCTACCATGAGATCCAACTGAGAGGATGGAGCAGATGCTACAACAGGCTTCTCAGTCTTCTCTCAAGGAACTAGGCCTCAGTCCCTGCTTTATGGAACCAAGCAGGAAGTTTCTGAGGAAGAGCCACAAACAAAGGGCAATTAATCACTGGTGCCCCTGACAACAGGGACAAGGGAGATAGGATGCACCAAGCCTGGGCCACTGAGCCAGCCCCCACAGTCAACATGTGCTAGGCTAGCCAGCCTCTACAGAAGCTCAAGGACAAAGCTTGGGACTTGTCCAGCTGCACCAAAATGAAAAACTGTACCCTGACAAGCCTCTAACTAGCCCTGGCCAATTAGAAAGTACTGATATGATTGCCACTTGTTTAAGCCAATCATATCTAAAGTGACCTAACTGTCTTAGGACCTCCCCTTGGCTATGCTTAAAAGGAGTTCAAACATCTCTCTCAGGGTATTTGCCATCTTGCCTTTGTATGGGATGTCAGGCCCCAGCATGCTAGAATAATAAATGCTCTTGTTGATTGCATATATGGATGGTGGTCTTTTGTGGACTTCTCCAAGACCCTACCATAACCATATCACTCTTGGACTCATATCCAAAGGACTTTGTATCTTACTACATATATTCTTGCTCATCCTTATTCATTGCTGCTCTATTCAAAGTAGCCAGAAAGTGGAAACAGCCAAGAAGTCCATCAACTATTGGATGAATCATACAAATGTGATACATGTACACAATGGAATATCATTCAGTTATTAAGAAAAATGAAATGAATGAAATTTGAAGGCAAATAGATGGAGCTAGAAACAGTCACCCTGGGTGAGATAATCCAGACTCCAAAGGACTAATATTTTGTCTTCTTCTATATGTAGATGTTAGCATTTAAACTTTTGATATGTGTTCGTCGTTCCAAATAACTACAGAAGTTAGGTACCTAGTAAGGGACCTGGGGAGAAAGGGATATTACAACAAAGGGAAAATAGAATATAGTGTTATGAAAAGATAAAAGGGAAACTAGAATATGAGTATTAGATGATGAGAAGGAGGAATAGTGGAGTAAAGGAGGGGGAAGGTGAAGGAACAAGTAACAGTCAAGGCCTTTTGAAAAGCCATATGGAAACCAGAGAAGTTCTAAAATATACACACATATGAAATGAATTTAAACTGAGTTACCACATACTGGGTGAGAGAATGCATGCCCCCAACTAGATATATTATACTACCAACTAAAACCTCCAGTGCCAGGAATGGATTATATCTTGTTGAATGTAGACCTCTCCCAAACATCACAGGGTATTGCCAAGGCTATTGGTTCCTTTTCAATACCTAAGGTCCTCATGAGTTGTATCTCATTATGATTTTACTTGCATTTCCTTGAAAGCAAATGATGCTCAGTATCTTTCAATGTATTTCTTATATTTTTGGTTATCAACCTAGCCTTTAATGGATGAGCCATCTTTTCAGCTCTCTATGTATTTCTTAGTCATGTGTATGCTTTATCTGGAGAGATTCTTAGGCCTGCTCAAATTTTTCACTAATTATTGCATCTTGAAGCTCCATCATACATCTAAATAGGTCTAAAAATAATACATATTTGAAAATATTTTCTACCCATTATTGGAGTGTCTTTTCTTTTTCCTTTCTGCCTGTCTTCCTTCTTTCCTTTCTTTTTAAAAAAATCTTGCTGAGACAAGGTCTCTCTATTTTGCAGCTCTGGCTGTCCTGGAACTGGCTATATAGCTCCATATGCCTCGGCCTCTGGAATGTTGGGATTAAAGGTATGCACCATCACACCCAGCTCTGAAGTATCTTTTCAGGCACTCAATAATAGTTTTGAAAGAGCAGGTGCTTTGAATTCTGGTGCTGTCTGTCTTCTTTGATGGACTGTTTGTTGGTGTCAAGTGGAAAAACAGCTTTGTTTAGTCCAAGGTCATGGGTTTCTCCTATGTTACCTTTTGTGTGTCTAATGGTTTGAAGGTTTATGTTTGGTCTGTGTTCATTTTGAGTTAATTTTTACATATCATCAGTGGAATTCATTGAAGTCTTCTCTTTTCTTTTTTGAAATAATCACATTTTTATCTTAAAATTTTTTCATACAATATATTTTGATCATATACTTTACTATCCTCTAACTCCTCACAGGTCCTCCCTGCTTTTACACCTTTATGATCTCTGTCTCAAAACAAAAACAAAACCAAAAATGTAAATTAAAACAGAGAAAACCAATGAGATGAAAATACCAACACAAAACAAAACAAAGCAAGAGGCCCACAAACAAACAAAAAAAAACAAAAAAAAAAAAAAACGATGATGTCTATTTTGTGCTGGCCATGGGACTCTCCTAGAGTGTGGTTGGTACACTATTCCACTGAACAAAACTGATTTTCATTTTCCAAGCAGGCATCATTTGTAAAGGGCTTCTTTGTAAGGGGTAGAATGTTGTGTCCAGCTCTCCTTCTCAGTGCTGGCACTTTGTCTGTTTTGGACCTGCACAAGTCCTGTTTTGCTGTCACAGTCTCTGTGAGTTAATGTATGTACAACTCCTGTTGTGTCTGGAAGGTGCTGTTTCCTTACAGTCAACCACACCTTTCCTTGGCACAGATCCCTGAGCCTTGTGGAAAGGGGTTCAATGAAGACATCCCATGTAGGACTGAGTATTCCAAAATTTCTTATTCTTTGCAAATTGTTCATCTGTGAGTCTCTGTGTTAATTACCATCCACATATAAGAACAAATAATTTTTTTTTTATTTTTAATAAATGTGTAGTCCAGGCTGGCCTCGAACTCAAGATCCTCCTGCCTCTGCCTCCTTCAGCAAATCCTACCGGTGCGCGCCACCACAACCGGCTTTTTTTTTTTTTAATAATTGATTTATTTTTATTTTATGTGCATTGGTGTTCTGCTGTGTGTATGTCTGTGTGAGGGTCCCCTGGAACTGGAGTCAGACAGTTGTGAGCTGCCCTGTGGATGCTGGGAATTGAACCCAGGTCCTCTGGAAGAACGGTCAGTGCTCTTAACCGCTAAGCCATCTCTCCAGCCCCCAAATAAAATTTAAAAGACTGATAAAATCAATGGCTCATAAGTCTATAGAAGAATTTGAACTCTTATCATTGATGATGAAATTGCAAAATGATACAGGCACTTTGGAAAACAGTTTAGCAGTTTTTTTAAAGGTAGACCAATTATATAACATATAATTTAGCTATTCCACTTCTTGACTCTTATCCAGGAAAAATAGAATTCTCTTCCTGTGCTAAATGGAACCAAATTATAATATCTAAATATTAGAAATGCCCCAGAAGTCAGATGTCTATCAGCAGTTGGAAACACTGTTGGGCATCTATAATATAGCTGTACTGGTTGGTTTTGTGTGTCAACTTGACACAAGTTTAAGTCATCAAAGGAAGGAGCCTCAATTGAGGAAATACCTCGATGACATCCAACTGTAAGGTATGTGGTAGTTTGAATGTATTTGGCCCCCATAAGCTCATAGGGAATAGCACTATTAGGAGGTGTGGCCTTGTTGGAAGAAGTGTGGTCTTGTTGGAGGAAGCTGGATGACACACCTTTAAACTGGGCCACACCTTCTGTTGGAAGTGTGTTACTGTAGGGATGGGCTTTGAGGTCTTTTTCTCAAGCTTCATTCAGTGTGACAGTCAGTGAAATTCCTGTTCCCTCTGAGTCAAGATGAAAGAATTCTCAGCTCCAGCACCACATCTGCCTGCATGCCACCATGCTCCCCACCATGATGATAATTGACTGAACCTGTAAGTGAACACCTCAATTAAATATTTTCTTTGTAAGAGTTGACATGGTCATGGTGTCTCCTCATGGCAATAGAAATCCAAACTAAAACAAGGCATTTTCTCAATTAGTAATCAATAGGGGAGGGACCAGCCCATGGTGGGTGATATCATCATCCCTGGACTGCTGGTTCTGGGTTCTATAAGAAGGTAAGCTGAGCAAGCCAGGGGAAGCAAGCTAGTAAGAAGCTCCCCTCCACGGCCTCTGTATCAGCTCCTGCCTTCATGATCTTGCCCTGTAAGAGTTCCTGTCATGACTTCCTTCAGTGATGAACAGCAATGCTGAAGTGTAAGCCAAATAAACCCTTTCCTCCCCAACTTGCCTTTGGTCATGTTGTTTCATTACAACAACAGAAACTCTAACTAAGATAATAGCATACTACTCAACCAAAAATAGAGAATTAACTATTCACATATGCACAACATGAATAAATCTCAAAGTAGTTTTTCCCAAAGGAAGGAGCTACATACAAAAAGAGAATACATTTTATGTGATCACTATTGATTTTTTAAAAAAATCTAAATATCGCAAACTACAATGACTAAGCAGGTAGTGGCTGCTTGTGAACAGAGAGTATCTGGATGGAAGAGAAGGGTGTGGGATGGATGTTACAAAGAGGTGGGGGAAATGTTTCCTGCCCTGAATGTGGGTGGTGTAGTATGTGTCAACATGTCAAATCATATCAAACTATACTCTTTAAATATGTACAGTTTATTGCATGCAATTACACCTCAATGAGAGTTAACAAAAACAAAAACACAGAACTCTCCAGAAGTTCTCTGCCCACTCAGAATAAAATTCAATATTCTTTGTTTGTCTTGTAACACACTGAAAAATCTTGTCTTCAAGGCTTCATACACACCCCTTCTCTTTGTATAAATATTATCGTCCTGTTCTTCACTAGGATAACTGTTTTCGCATTATACGACTTTTACTTATCATGTGATTTTCATCTGCCTGGAATAAAATTTATTTCCCTAATTCTGTTTATTTAGTTCTGATGTCAACTTCTCAGAGATGCTCTCTCTGTTCACCCAACTTAAAGTGGCTTTTCCCAGCTCTTTTATTTTTGATTTTGGTTTTGGTTTGTGCATGTGTGTGTTATGTGTGCACTTATTTATGAGGCTGCTCATGTGCATGGTGAATTCATAGAGGTCCAAGGACAACTCCAGGTGTCAGTCAATCTTCAAAAGCCCTGAAGTTTTTGTTTGAGACCGGCTTTCTCATTTACCTGTAGTTTTACCATGTAGGCTAGACTGGCTGGCCTGTGAACTTCCAAAGCGCCCTCATTTCTATATCTCAGGTTGCCATAACTGGGATTATGGACTCATGCCACTGTGCCAGCTCTTTCTGTGCGTGTTCTGAACCCAAGTCTTCAGCTTTGTGAGGCAATTGCCTTGTGACTGAGCTATCACATAGGCACCCCTACTTTTCCCTCATTATACACAGTTATGCCATTGAGAATGTTTGGGATTCCATTTATACAAATTCAGCTGGATCTGGATCAATTAGTACTTTAAGAATAAACTACATGTTAGATCCAGCTAGAATGAGTCGTGTGGTCTAAGCATTCTGTGTCATGAGCACTACAGGCTTAGCTTCAACCTCTGAGAATCAAGCAAGAATGACATCTATAGCCTATACTGCTTTGGGAGTCATTTGGAGTTCCCTGAAAAAACATACAAAAGGAGGTTTCTTGTGCCTGGTACTAGGGCTTTCATCAGTCTGGTTCTTATGGAGAGTGTTGTATGCCCAGTGGCATAACTTTGTTTAAGCTACTGTCTTAGTTAGGTTTTTATGCTGTGAGGTGACACCATGACCACAACAACACTTATAAAGAAAACATTTAACTGAGGGTGGCTCAATTACAGTTTCAAAGGTTCAGTCCATTATCATTATAATGGTGTACATTCAGACATGCTGGAGCTGAGAGTCCTACATCTTTCAAGCAACAAGAAATCAACTGAATCACTGGGTAGTATCCTGAGTATGGGAAACCTCGAATCCTACCCCCACAGTGACACACTCCCTCCAACAAAGCCACACCTCCTAATAGTGCAACTCTCTATGAGATTATGGGGGCCAATTACATTCAAAGTACCACATTCCACTCCCTGGCCCCCAGAAGCTTGCAACACTATCACCATGAAATATGCATTTATTCCAACTTCAAAAGTACCCATAGTCTATCAAAGTCTCAATAGTGTTTTAAAGTTCAAAGTTCAAAGTCTCTTCTGAGATTCATGTAATCTCTTAACTGTAATCACCTGTGAAAATCAAAGTAAAAAAGCAGATCAACACTTCCAACATATAATGGCACGTGATAATATTGCCATTCCAAAACAGGGAAGGAAGCATAGTGAGGAAATACCAAACCAAAGTAAGAGCAAAAAACGGCTGGGCAAACTCCAAATTTTGCAGCTCCATTTCTGATGTCAAAACACTCTTCAGATCTCCAACTCCTTTCAGCTTTGTTGACACCAACACATTTCTTTCTCTTGGACTGGTTCCACTCCCTGTTAGCAGCTTCCTTTGGCAGGTATCCCACTTCTCTGGGTTCTCCAAGGCAATCCAGGCTTCAACTTCACAGCTTCACACAATGGCCTCTCTACTAGGCCTCCATTCAGGAACATCACTGACATGCCTGGCCTCAGTGGCATTGTCCCATAACTCCTTCCTTCTAATCCTTAACTCTAAATCCAGAAAAATATGTCCAAAGCTGCCAAATTCTGCTGTTTTCTGGGGCTGAAATGTGGCCCCCTCATTCAGCTACATCTTCAGCAGCCTTCTGTCTTTCACTGCCTAAGCTTGGCTGTCCTGAAACTAGATCTGTAGACTAGGCTGGCTTCAAAATCAGAGATCCACCAGCTTCTGCCTTCCCAGTGCTGCGATTAAAGATGTGCCCCACCACACCTAGCTCTAAGCTTTTTAGTTCCTTCCACAAGTTGGAAATTTAGCTGGGTGGGATCTTGGCCTGAGGTCACCACTCCCTTTGTTCCATTTCTTAATCTGTTTATTTCCTTGAACACAGGATTTAGTCCCATCTACTTTCTGGTGCTCATTTTCTCCTCAGAATTTACTTTCTGTAATTTATCCTGCTCAGCTTGCTCTTTTTAATTAAAAATCTTCATTAGAGTTACTAATATGCATATGACAGAGTTTATACTAGGCTGTTTTGAGGTTTCTTCTGCCAATAGAATTAATCCAAAACTCTTCACTTTAGCCTTAGGCAGACTCTTTGGACAAGGGCAAAAGGCAGGCACTCTCTACCAAAATATTACAAGAACAGTCTCTAGGCAACATGCTAAAATTCTTCTCTGAAACTTCTTGAGTGAGCCCCAGACAGTTCAAATAACTCTTAGCACCACTATCTTCCATACTTCTACTAGTATGGCCCATTAAGCAGTGCTTAAAGCATTCCATTGCTTTCATAACACAAAGTACCAAAGTCCAAACTCCTCCACACAAAAACATGGTCGGGCCTATCACACCAATCCCAGTCCTTGGTACCAATTTCTGTCTTAGTTAGAGATTTTATTGCTGTGAAGAAGCACCATGACCATGGCAACTCTTCTAAAGAAAACCTTTAACTGAGGGTGGCTTGCTTCTAGTTTCAGAGGTTCAGGTGCCACTCCCTGTGAGATTATGGGGCTTAATCACATTCAAACTACCACAGCTGCCTTATATGTATACATACACACTTATATGTATTGTGTTTAAGTTTAGGTAAATATAATATGATTCCTTAAGGCACTAGGTTTCTATCTAGTCTCCAAGCCTGCGTGGGTCTGATCTAGGCCCTCTGCATATATGTTATGGTTGTGTAGCTTTGTCTTCTTGTGGGACTCCTAACAGTGGGCCTGTCCCTGACACTTTTGCCTACTTTTTGAGACCCCTTTCCTCTTACTGAGTTGCCTTGTCCAGCCTTAATATGAGGGAAAGTGCCTAGTCTTATTGTAACTTGTTCTGCCATGTTTGACTGATATCCCTCAGAGACCTGCCATTTTCTGAATAGACAGAGGAGAGGTGGATGGGGGTATGGGGAACATGGGGGGAGGAACTAGGAGGGGAGGAGAAAAGAAAAGCTGTGATCAGGATGCAATATATGAGAAGAATAAATAAAAAATTTAAAGAAAAATTACAAAAAAAGAAAGAAATAGTTGCATAGCCAGGTAGTGGTGACATATGTCTATAATCCCAGCACTTGGGAGGCAGATTTCTGAGTTTGAGGCCAACTTGGTCTACAACGTGAGTTACAGGACAGTTGGGGACACACACACACACACACACACACACACACACACACACACACACTGTCTCAAAAACAGACAAGAAAGAAAAAGAAAGATAAAATAAGAGAGAGAGAGAAAGAGACAGAGAGAGAGAGAGAGAGAGAGAGAGAGAGAGAGAGAGAGAGGGAGGAAGGAAGGAAAGAAGGAAGGAAGGAAGGAAGGAAGGAAGGAAGGAATAATTGCATAAACAAGGCCTGAATAATATTATTAGACATACTAAAATAGAAAGGGGGAAATTTCATGGGGTCCCACACCTACACAAAGAACTACAGCTAATTAATGATGACTAAGAAAGGAAGTATTAACCTGTCCCAGGTATGAGCTCCCTGATTGGTTATCCAATACAAAGTGGTCTGTCCTGAAACCATATACACATAAACAACAAAAAATACACTCAGCAGTATTCATGTATTTGTGTATATATATATATATATATATATATATATATATATATGTGTGTGTGTGTGTGTGACTGACTGACTGACTCTGTGTGGTGTGTGTGTGTGTGTGTGTGTGTGTGTAAAACAATAATAATCAAAAAGGGACTAACAATTTGAGAGTGGGGGAAGACAGCATGTATTTGGGTGAAGGAACATGGAAGAGGCTTGAGGTAAGAAGAGGAGGAGTGAAGTAATGTGATTATATTTTAAATAAAATGTATTCTTAAAATAAATAAATGATAATGATGTGAAATTTAATCAGGGGAGTGGCACGGGAGTATGGGGGAATCAGAGGTGGGGATAAGGGCTAACCCAAAAGAAAGGTTATGAAAAAAATCATATGGAAGCCTACTATCTCACTAGCCAATTAAAATACATCTGGAGGGTGGTAAATACATGTGATATGAAAGAAGGGGAGAGATACGGGAGGCTAGAAGATTAAGCAGGAATGGAGAGACTGAGGAGATAAGGCAGTACTGGGTGGATTAACCAGACTTAAGGATGTATGGAAATCCACTAGTTAGTAAATTACTAGTTAGTAGTTACTTCAAAATGTAACTACTTTAAAAAATAGTTCAAATGGCAGTATCCTGCATGAGTGGACAGCACCACTCCCAGAAGAAATGGGTTATTAAATGAAAATCCCAGCATAAGACCAAAGATACCTCCCTACAAGTTATTTGTCAGGGGGGTCCCAGACGTCTCCAAAACAACAAGGCTATTTCCATTTCTCTTGATTACCCACCATGACTACATGGTTAGACCCTATTGCTACGGTCTGAAGACATCACTCACTTTGGGTGCAAGACAGAAAAATCCATCTCAAACTGACCAGGAAATTTTCTTGCTGTTGACTAGCTTTCATAGGACAGGAAGGTTGGACCCTGCATGCTACAACACCAACCTACAAGGTATGCCCTGGTGCTGTAGTGATATGGCAGACACTATGAACATTATCAGTGATGGCTTTTTTCTATTTCGTGTTAGTAGGAACATGTCTCCTTCTCTTTGCAGCCAACTGTAGTCAGTTAATATTCAAAGAACTAAAGAATTTTAAATAAGTGAAAAATATGTAGATTTATATTATTCTCATGCTTCTCAATGACAGAAAGGTGTTCAATGTCACTTATGACTTTGAACACTGAATATTATCACAAGGTGTTGTTAATTGGTATATGATGCCCAAACAGGTTCATGCTTTGATGCTTGGTCCCCAGAGAGTGGGGTTATATTGAGAAGCTGTGCAAACTTTAGGAGATGGGGCTTCAATGGTGAAAGCAGGTTGCTATAGATTTGTTTTCCTGAGCATGTATTATTCCTAGTCACTTCCTGTCTCATACTATGCCTCCTGGTAGACAGAAAACAAATAGCTCCTCTCCACCACATGTTTCTATCACCATGGTGTTCTAGCCAAATGACTATAAATTGACCCCATTGAAACTGAGCCAAAATAAATCCTTCCTCCTTTAAAGCAGGGCATACTAATTGGTTGTCCAGTGTCAAATGGTCAACACTGAAAATATTTATAAAGGTAGCATTATACGGACTTAACTGGTTATAGTTAGGAGTACATAGTGTATACATATACAAATATGCATACAATAACAATGAAAAAGGAGTACATGCATTTGAAGAAGAGAATGGAGAGGTATACGGGAGGGGTTTTAGGGAGGAAAGGGAAGGGGGAATGTAATCATATCATAATCTGAAAGAAAAGACTAAATGGAAATTTCAAGATCAATAAAATCAAGAGCATTCAATTACAAATAATTCTAATGAAATAAAATTTAAAAGAAATTGTTCATAAGAGTAAGCAGGTGTCTTAGTCAAGGTTTCTATTGCTGTGAAGAGACACCATGACCTCAGCAACTCTTATAAGGAAAACATTTAATTGAGGTGGCAGTTTACCGTTTTAGAGGTTCAGTTCATTTTCATCATGGCAGGGAGCATGGTGGCATGCAGGTAGACACAGTGCTAGAGAAGGAGCTGCTGCATGTTGCTGTGCAGGCCACAGAAGGTGGACTTCCTCACTGGGAGTAGCTTGCACAAAGGAGACTTTGAAGGGTATACTGGTGCCCTAGCCTGCTTTCTTTATCCTGAGCACCATTAGGTAAGCAAGCAGTCTTTTTCACTACATGGTCAGCCATAAGGCCCTGCCTCACCACAGGCTGAAAAGCAGAGGGTCAAGTGACTCTGGACTAAAACTCCAAAACTGTGAACCAAGAGAAACCTTTCTTTTTTATAAGTTGATATAGTTAAGGTATTTTATTATAAGGTATATAAAAATATTATAAATATAAAAATGTTATTATAATATATATAAAGCTTTAAAAAGCCATCATATCATATTCAAGCAAATCTGTAAAATCTGCCATAATTCGGACCACCTGAGCTCATCACCCCTCTTTCCTCTCAATACTGAATGTGTCCTGATAACCTGTCACATGCATTACAGCTAGTGGCTCACATGGCTACTTCACCTACCAGGCTGAGTCAAGCAGAAGAGTTGACTACTAGGCTTTGGTTCCCCTGGATCTAACAGAGGCCTGGTACATTACAGACTATCCGTTTGCAAAAAAAAATAATAAAAAAAATAGATGAATGAAGGCACATTTCATGAGTATCCAGTTCTATATGTAGCAATTTAATTTATGATTAATGTCTTAGAATTTTTTTTATTAATTAAATTTATTTACTTATTTTACATCCTGACCATAGTTTTTCCTCCCTTCTCTCCTCCTATCCCCCCACCTCCCATCTGTCCCCCTAGTCCATTCCTCCTCTGTTTCTGCTCAAAAAAAAAAAAAAAAAAAAAAAACCAGGCCTCCTATGAGTATCAACAAAATGACATATGAAATTGAGGTAGGACTAAGCTCCTCCTTTATATTAAGACTGCACAGGGCAATTCAGTATAAGGAATAGGTTCCCATAAGCCAGCCAAAGCATTAAGGACAGCCCTTGCTTCCACTGCTAGCAGTGGGAGAATTCTTTTATTTTTAATCGTTATTTTTATTAAATGTTTTCTTGATTAAATTTTATTAAATTCATGATGTACTCTGGTTACTCTCATTCCCCAACCTCCTATATTCTGCTCTCTCCCTCACTTCTGAAGCCACTCCCCGCAGGCTTCTTTCTCTTTATGTTTGGTCTTGTGACGGACTAAGCTTCACAGGGTTGTCTGGGTGAGGCTGCTCCTATGCTTCAGTGTTGGAATAGGATACAGTGACAGAACTGCCTCAGTGTTTCAGCAAGTGTGTGTGTGTGTGTGTGTGTGTGTGAGAGAGAGAGAGAGAGAGAGAGAGAGAGAGAGAGAGAGAGAGAGAGGGAGAGAGCATGTGTGTGCATGTGGGGGAAATGTAGTTAGTGAGACTTGCTTTTGGAGAAGAGCCTGCTGAGTGGTTCTGCTTCTGTGGCAGATGGGTATTATTTCAGTAACTAATTTCTAGGTCAGCTGCTAGATGACATAAATCAAAAGGTCTCCTGGGCTCTGGAATTCATGGGACCGGATTCATAGTATTGTGTCTGGAAGAGTGAACTTTCTTTGAATAATTAAGAAGTTTTCTAGACATATTGACTGTTTTTTCATAACGCTGGGTTCCAGAACAGGAAATGAACTATTTTTATTCACTATATGTTCCTGTATTAGTATCAAAAACTCATTGTACATTTAATGAAGAACTGTTAATTATGTGAGAAAGGATTGTGTTTTTCCTCTCAACTATATCAAGTAATGAACTTAATTAACTATGGTACAAAGGCCTGCTTCTTAGGAGGACATTTACAGACTGTGTTATGTTTAATGAGTTATGAATCTGTTCCATAAAGTCAGAGTATTACAGAATCACAAAATTGAATTTTGGATGAGCTTGAAACTTAATCATTTGGGGTAAGTCTCATGAGGCTTCGTTTCCCAAGCTGTTTAGTTGGGAGCTTCTAGTGCATTTGTACTTACTAGGGATCCTAACTTGACAGCAGTGCTGACACTGATTTTTATTTCTAATTTATCACCATGAAATTATGACAGAAATTTTCATACATATTCATGTTTCCTAAACACACATCCTGGTAGTTTATATATCGTATGTTCTCTGTGGAGTTATTATTGGCTAGACTTCATATTCATGATTTCACTTGAGAGACACACAATACTATGTTTAAGATTAAGCATTGTCTATATTTTATGGGTAGAAAACTTAAAGCAGAGATAGTTTAGGGAACTTGCTCAAGTTCAAATATAGAAGTGAAAGAACCAGGATTTGAAGTACTGACTTGTGTCATAACCGCAGCTCATGCTTTCTAGGCATTGCTGTACCAAGAGTGTCTTATGTGGGACTCTGCCCTGCTTCATCCCTGTACCCTCCACAGCTCACAATACTGCAGTCAGCAAGTATTAAGTGCCAAATACTGCCTGACTGAATACATGATGAATAAAAGTTTTCAAAATAAAGATATAAGACAATATGGAAATTCTGAGAACAAACTTGGGATATAGATATGATGAGTATTGGCCCAATTTTATAAGTAATAAAACCTAGCCTTCAAAAGCAACAGAGCTAAGTACAAATAGTGAGGCAATGTCTGAGAGTCATGGCAGGTCCTTGGTCTCCACCATCAGTTCTGTCCTCACTTCGTCTTCTCTTCCTCCCCTCCAACAAGGAGAAACCTCAAAACCGATGAGATCAGTACCAGCACACATTCCCGACCAACCCAAATCCTTACTTTTGGTGAAAGAATCTAGACTAACAAGTATTTTGGCCATTCTTTGTTAAATATGAATAATAGAAGCTTACTGTTCAGCTATGACAAGCAATAAAGGACATAACATGGTGGCCTCATATCACATTTAAACCTCAGGACACATCACCCACTCTTTCTGCTGTAAGAACAGGGCCTCCTGGTGTGACAAGATCATGCCACCCCTTTCCAAACATCGCTTAATTCTTAAAAATAAACAAAAAATAAGTCTCTTCTCACTTGTGAACCTAATCTCTCTCACAAGGAAAGTTCTGGCTGTATAGATGGTATTCGCTGGCAGGAATAACAGGAGGTGGTAACCAGAAGTAAATGCTCTCTTTTCATTCTAGGCATTTTACTTTATACATGTAGTACATGCATAATAAGGATATTTGCTTTGCATTTGACATTAGAAATATAATAAACATATAAGTGATAAAGATAACTATCAATCAAAAAAAAAATAAATGCTTCCCCAAAAGGAAAAGACATACTTGTCCTCATTCCTCCTGCTAACTAAGCTAAAATGCCAGCAGACTACTCACAGACAGAACTAAAGCCTGAAAGAAGGTAGACAGGCAAGAGGCTTGGAGACTTGAGGGATGACAGTGACAGAGAACATATCGTGTTTTTACCTTGCATATCTAAGCTAAATACCAAAGAAGACAGCAACCCAGAAATGTAAGTGGTCTAACCAAAGGATGTCCTCATGAAACATCTGCTTTCTCAGACTAGGGAAGGGACATACAAAAAAGAGGAAATATTTAAAGAAAAAACATGTTACTTTCAGGCCCAGCGGCGGCCCACAGAGGTAGACAGGCCCGGCGGCAGAGACAAGCAGACGCAGGTAGGCCTGCGGCGGGGGCCCGTGGAGGTAGACGGGCCCAGCGGTGGCAGCCGACAGGGATACTCAGACCCGGTGGCAGCCGGCAGAGACATTCAGGCCCAGCGGCAGCCCACAGAGGTAGACGGGCCCAGCGGCGGCCTGCTGAGGCAAACGGACCCAGCGGCAGCAGCCGACAGGGACATTCAGGCCCGGCGGCAGCCGGCAGAGACATTCAGGCCCAGCGGCGGCCCACAGAGGTACACAGGCCCGGCGGCAGAGACAAGCAGACGCAGGTAGGCCTGCGGCGGGGGCCTGTGGAGGTAGACGGGCCCAGCGGTGGCAGCCGACAGGGATACTCAGACCCGGTGGCAGCCGGCAGAGACATTCAGGCCCAGCGGCAGCCCACAGAGGTAGACGGGCCCAGCGGCGGCCTGCTGAGGCAAACGGACCCGGCGGCAGCAGCCGACAGGGACATTCAGGCCCGGCGGCAGCCGGCAGAGACATTCAGGCCCAGCGGCGGCCCACAGAGGTAGACAGGCCCGGCGGCAGAGACAAGCAGACGCAGGTAGGCCTGCGGCGGCCCGTGGAGGTAGACGGGCCCAGCAGCAGCCCTCTGAGGTAAACGGGCCCGGCGGCAGCGGCCGACAGGGATATTCAGGCCCGGCGGCAGCCGGCAGAGACATTCAGGCCCAGCGGCGGCCCACAGAGGTAGACAGGCCCGGCGGCAGAGACAAGCAGACGCAGGTAGGCCTGCGGCGGGGGCCTGTGGAGGTAGACGGGCCCAGCAGTGGCAGCCGACAGGGATACTCAGACCCGGTGGCAGCCGGCAGAGACATTCAGGCCCAGCGGCAGCCCACAGAGGTAGACGGGCCCAGCGGCGGCCTGCTGAGGCAAACGGACCTGGCGGCAGCAGCCGACAGGGACATTCAGGCCCGGCGGCAGCCGGCAGAGACATTCAGGCCCAGCGGCGGCCCACAGAGGTACACAGGCCCGGCGGCAGAGACAAGCAGACGCAGGTAGGCCTGCGGCGGGGGCCTGTGGAGGTAGACGGGCCCAGCGGTGGCAGCCGACAGGGATACTCAGACCCGGTGGCAGCCGGCAGAGACATTCAGGCCCAGCGGCAGCCCACAGAGGTAGACGGGCCCAGCGGCGGCCTGCTGAGGCAAACGGACCCGGCGGCAGCAGCCGACAGGGACATTCAGGCCCGGCGGCAGCCGGCAGAGACATTCAGGCCCAGCGGCGGCCCACAGAGGTAGACAGGCCCGGCGGCAGAGACAAGCAGACGCAGGTAGGCCTGCGGCGGCCCGTGGAGGTAGACGGGCCCAGCAGCAGCCCTCTGAGGTAAACGGGCCCGGCGGCAGCGGCCGACAGGGATATTCAGGCCCGGCGGCAGCCGGCAGAGACATTCAGGCCCAGCGGCGGCCCACAGAGGTAGACAGGCCCGGCGGCAGAGACAAGCAGACGCAGGTAGGCCTGCGGCGGGGGCCTGTGGAGGTAGACGGGCCCAGCAGTGGCAGCCGACAGGGATACTCAGACCCGGTGGCAGCCGGCAGAGACATTCAGGCCCAGCGGCAGCCCACAGAGGTAGACGGGCCCAGCGGCGGCCTGCTGAGGCAAACGGACCTGGCGGCAGCAGCCGACAGGGACATTCAGGCCCGGCGGCAGCCGGCAGAGACATTCAGGCCCAGCGGCGGCCCACAGAGGTAGACAGGCCCGGCGGCAGAGACAAGCAGACGCAGGTAGGCCTGCGGCGGCCCGTGGAGGTAGACGGGCCCAGCAGCAGCCCTCTGAGGTAAACGGGCCCGGCGGCAGCGGCCGACAGGGATATTCAGGCCCGGCGGCAGCCGGCAGAGACATTCAGGCCCAGCGGCGGCCCACAGAGGTAGACAGGCCCAGCGGCAGAGACAAGCAGACGCAGGTAGGCCTGTGGCGGCGGCCTGTGGAGGTAGACGGGCCCAGCAGCGGCCCGCTGAGGTAAACGGGCCCGGCGGCAGCGGCCGACAGGGACATTCAGTCCCGGCGGCAGCGGCCGACAGGGACATTCAGTCCCGGCGGCAGCGGGCGACAGGGACATTCAGTCCCGGCTGCAGCCTGCAGAGACATTCAGGCCCGGTGGTGGCCTCCAGAGGCAGACAGGCCCAGCGGCAGCTGACAGGGACATACAGGCCCGGTGGCGGACTGCAGAGGTAAACAGGCCCAGGGACGGAGACAAGCAGACGCAGCTTGGAACAGGGACGCCCCTAACCCCAACATCTGGGGAAGAAGCTATCTCGGTGGGTCAGAACCAGAACGAATCTGAACACTCCGTCTGAGAACAACCCAGGGCCCAGCTGCTGATCCTGTGAAACCCAACAATTTGGAGGTGTTGGTGAGACTACCCTGCTCAGCTGAAACCCATCTGGGAGAGGATTCAGATGCCTACAGTTTAAAGTCTGAGGAATCAAGATCAGCTGAGGAGTTGACAAATGAACAAAACGTGACCTGGGAACACAGAAGAAGGCGCTACCCAGACACCAAACCAGATCACCAGAATCATAAATATATAATTCACCGATCGAAATCAGCTGCCCCTGAAGAAATAACCCAATAGCACCAATTTAACCAAGAACCACTACTAAACCAAGACTAAAAATTAGAACAAGAGAGGCACTCTCAGACACAGACACCACCTGCACCTCACAGAGGAAGAGATGAGTAGACGCCAGTGCAAAAATACAGGCAACAACATAAAGACCTATATGGCAACATCAGAACCTAGTGATTCTACACCTGCAAGACCTAAACATACCATGACAGAAGAAACAGAAGAAATCAACCCTAAAAATGACATTAAGAAGATGATAGAGGCCCTTAAAGAAGAAATAAAACATTCCCTCAATGAGGAAATAAAAACTTTCCTTAAAGAGGAATTGAAAAACTACCTTAAAGAGGAAATAAAAACTTTCCTTAAAGAGGAAATAAAAAACTCCCTTAAAGAGGAAATAAAAAACTCCCTTAAAGAGGAAATAAAAACTTCCCTTAAAGAGGAAATGAAAAACTCCATTAAAGAGGAAATAAAAAACTCCCTTAAAGAAATGGAAGAAAAAACGAACAAAAAATGGGAAGAAATCAAATCAAGCCAAGAAAAAGCAATTAAACAGATGAAAGAAACATTCCAAGATCTGAAAAATGAATTTGAGACAATAAAGAAAACACATGCTGAGGGAATGCTGGAAATAGAAACCCTGACAAAACGAACAGGAACTACAGAAACAAGCATAACCAACCGATTGCAAGAAATGGAACAGAGAATCTCTGACGCTGAAGACATGATAGAGAAAATAGATTCGTCAGTCAAAGAAAACAATAAAGACAAAAAAGTCCTAACACAAAACGTCCAGGAAATTTGGGACACCATGAAAAGACCAAACCTAAGAATAATAGGGATAGAAGAAGGAGAAGAATACCAACTCAAAGGCACAGAAAATATATTCAACAAAATCATAGAAGAAAACTTTCCTAACCTAAAGAAAGAAATACCTATGAAGATACAAGAAGCTTACAGAACACCGAATAGGCTGGATCCAAAAAAAAAGTCCCCTCGCCACATAATAATCAAAACACTAAACACACAGAATAAAGAAAAAATATTAAGAGCTGCAAAGGAAAAGGACCAAGTAACATATAAAGGCAAACCCATCAGAATAACACCAGACTACTCAATAGAGACTATGAAAGCTAGAAGATCATGGACAAACCTCATGCAGACACTAAGAGACCACGGATGCCAACCCAGACTATTATACCCAGCAAAACTCTCAATCACCATAGGCGGAGTAAACAAAATATTCCAGGATAAAACCAGATTTAATCAATACCTGTCCACAAACCCAGCCCTACAGAAAGCACTAGAAGGGAAAATTCAACCCAAAGAAGCTAAACACATCCATGAAAAATCAAGCAATAGATAATCCTACACCAACATACACCACAGAAGGACAACACAACACAACCAAAAAAAATAACAGGAATTAACAATCACTGGTCATTAATATCCATCAATATCAATGGTCTCAACTCAC
The DNA here is from genome assembly GCF_004664715.2 of Peromyscus leucopus. Taxonomy (NCBI): domain Eukaryota; kingdom Metazoa; phylum Chordata; class Mammalia; order Rodentia; family Cricetidae; genus Peromyscus; species Peromyscus leucopus. The sequence continues at coordinate 29,641,332 of NC_051064.1, read as the reverse complement.
CTATAAAAAGACACAGGCTAACAGAATGGATAAGAAAACAGGACCCATCCATATGCTGCATACAAGAAACACACCTTAACTCCAAAGACAGACACTACCTCCGAGTAAAGGGCTGGGAAAAGGTTTTCCAAGCAAATGGACCTAAGAAACAAGCTGGTGTAGCTATCCTAATATCTAATAAAATAGACTTCAAACTAAAATCAATCAAAAGAGACCAGGATGGACATTACATATTCATCACGGGAAAAATCCACCAAGATGAAGTCTCGATTCTAAACATTTATGCTCCAAATACAAAAGCACCCACATTCATAAAAGAAACACTACTAAAGTTTAAAACGCACATCAAACCCCACACATTAGTAGTGGGAGATTTTAACACACCACTCTCACCAAAAGATAGATCTACCAGACTGAAACTTAACAAAGAAATAAAGGACCTAACAGATGTTATGACTCAAATGGACCTAATAGATATCTACAGAATATTCCATCCTAACACAAAAGAATATACCTTCTTCTCAGCACCCCATGGAACCTTCTCAAAAATTGACCACATGCTTGGACACAAAACAAATCTCAACAGATACAAAAAAATTGGAATAACCTCCTGTATCTTATCAGACCACCATGCCTTAAAATTAGAACTCAATAACAACAAAAATTATAGAAAACCCACAAACTCATGGAAACTGAATAATGCCCACCTGAAACATCAATGGGTCAAGGAAGAAATAAAGACAGAAATTAAAGAGTTCCTAGAATTCAATGAAAATGAAAGTACAACATACCCAAACTTATGGGACACTATGAAAGCAGTGCTAAGAGGAAAATTCATAGCTCTAAATGCACACATAAAGAAGATGGAGCAATCCCATACCAAGGAATTAACAGCACAACTGAAAGCTCTAGAACAAAAAGAAACAAACTCACCCAGGAGAAATAGACGCCAGGAAATAATCAAATTGAGGGCTGAAATCAACGAAATAGAAAACAAGAGAACAATACAAAAAATCAATGAAACAAAGAGTTGGTTCTTTGAAAAAATCAACAAGATAGACAAACCACTAGCCAAATTAACCAAAAGGCAAAGAGAGAGCACCCAAATTCACAAAATCAGAAATGAAAAGGGAGACATAACAACAGACAATGAGGAAATCCAGAGAATCATCAGATCATACTTCAAAAACCTGTACTCCACAAAAATGGAAAACCAGGAAGAAATGGACAATTTTCTGGATAAATACCAAATACCAAAATTAAATCAAGACCAGATAAACCATTTAAATAGACCAATAACCCCTAAAGAAATAGAAACAGTCATCAAAAGTCTCCCAACTAAAAAAAGCCCAGGACCAGATGGTTTCAGTGCAGAATTCTACCAGACTTTCAAAGTAGAACTAATGCCAATCCTCTTCAAAGTGTTCCACACAATAGAAACAGAAGGAACACTACCAAACTCTTTTTATGAGGCTACAATTACCCTGATACCCAAACCACACAAAGATGCAACAAAGAAAGAGAACTACAGACCAATCTCCCTCATGAACATTGATGCAAAAATACTCAACAAAATATTGGCAAACCGAATCCAAGAATACATCAAAACAATCATCCATCACGACCAAGTAGGATTCATCCCAGGGATGCAAGGATGGTTCAACATACGAAAATCAGTCAATGTAATACACCATATAAACAAACTGAAAGAAAAAAACCACATGATCATCTCCCTAGATGCTGAAAAAGCCTTTGACAAAATCCAACACCCCTTCATGATAAAGGTCTTAGAAAGAATAGGAATACAAGGAACATTTCTAAACATAATAAAAGCAATTTATAGCAAGCCAACAGCAAACATCAAATTAAATGGAGAGAAACTCAAAGCGATACCACTAAATTCAGGAACAAGACAAGGCTGTCCACTCTCCCCATATTTATTCAATATAGTACTAGAAGTTCTAGCTAGAGCAATAAGACAACAAAAGGAGATCAAAGGGATACAAATTGGCAAGGAAGAAGTCAAACTTTCACTATTTGCAGATGATATGATAGTATACATAAGTGACCCCAAAAACTCTACCAGGGAACTTCTACAGCTGATAAACTCCTTCAGTAAAGTGGCAGGATACAAGATCAACTCAAAAAAATCAGTAGCCCTCCTATACACAAATGATAAAAGGGCTGAGAAAGAAGTCAGAGAAACATCACCCTTTACAATAGCCACAAATAATATAAAATACCTTGGGATAACACTAACTAAACAAGTGAAAGACCTTTTTGACAAGAACTTTAAATCTCTAAAGAAAGAAATTGAAGAAGATATCAGAAAATGGAAGGATCTCCCATGCTCATGGGTAGGTAGGATTAACATAGTAAAAATGGCAATCTTACCAAAAGCAATCTACAGATTCAATGCAATCCCCATCAAAATCCCAACACAATTCTTCACAGACTTGGAAAGAAAAATACTCAACTTTATATGGAAAAACAAAAGACCCAGGATAGCTAAAAGAATCCTATATGATAAAGCAACCCTTGGAGGCATCACCATCCCGGACCTCAAACTCTACTATAGAGCCATAGTAATAAAAACAGCTTGGTACTGGTATAAAAACAGACATACGGACCAATGGAATCGAATTGAAGACCCTGACATTAATCCATGCACATATGAACACCTGGTTTTTGACAAAGGAGCCAAAACTATACAATGGAACAAAGAAAGTATCTTCAACAAATGGTGCTGGCATAACTGGATGTCAATATGTAAAAGATTACAAATAGATCCATATCTGTCACCATGCACAAAACTCAAGTCCAAGTGGATCAAAGACCTAAACATAAATCCAGTTACACTAAACTTAATAGAAAAGAAAATAGGAAGCACTCTTGAACGCATTGGCACTGGAGACCATTTCCTAAATAAAACACCGACAGCACAGACCCTGAGCACAACCATTAATAAATGGGACCTCTCAAAACTGAGAAGCTTTTGCAGGGCAAAAGACACAGTCAATAAGACAAAAAGACAGCCAACAGATTGGGAAAAGATCTTCACCAATCCCACATCTGACAGAGGATTGATCTCCACAATATATAAAGAACTCAAGAAACTAGACATCAAAGCACTGAACAGTCCAATTAAAAAATGGGCTAAAGAGCTAAACAGAGAATTCACAAAACAAGAACTACAAATGGCTGAAAGACATTTAAAGAAATGCTCAACATCCTTAATCATCAGAGAAATGCAAATCAAAACGACTCTGAGATACCACCTTACACCTGTTAGAATGGCTAAGATCAAAAACACCAATGACAACCAATGTTGGAGAGGATGTGGAGCAAAGGGAACACTCCTCCACTGTTGGTGGGAATGTAAACTTGTACAACCACTGTGGAAATCAGTATGGCGGTTTCTCAGAAAATTAGGAATCGAACTACCTCAAGACCCAGCCATACCACTCTTGGGCATATACCCAAAGAATGCTGATACATACCATAAAGATACATGCTCATCTATGTTCATAGCAGCACTATTTGTAATAGCCAGAACCTGGAAACAGCCTAGATGCCCATCAACGGAAGAATGGATGAAAAAAATGTGGTACATATATACAATGGAGTACTACTCAGCAGAGAAAAACAATGAAAGCATGAAATTTGCAGGCAAATGGATGGAACTAGAAAAAATCATCCTGAGTGAGGTAACCCAAACCCAGAAAGACAGTTATGGTATGTACTCACTCATTGGTGGATTCTAGATATAAAATGAACAATCAGACCACAACCCATAGAACCATAAAGGCTATATATATATAGCATGGAGGTCCCTAGGACGACTGTGGCTTATAATAAATTTCAGTTTTACTCAATTATTGAAAAAAAATAGCCAAATGAATAGAAACACATGAACTATGAACCAAAGGCTGAGGGGCTCCCAGCTGGATCAGGCCCTCTGAATAGGTGAGACAGTTGATTGGCTTGATCAGTTTGGGAGGCATCTAGGCAGTGGGACCAAGTCCTGTGCTCAATGCATGAATTGGCTGTTTGAAACCAGGAACTTATGCAGGGACACTTGGCTTAGTCTGGGAGGAAGGGACTGGACCTCCCTGGACTGAGTCTACCAAGTTGATCACAGTCCTCGGGGAGGACTTGTCCTGGAGGAGGTGGGAATGGAGGGTGGGCTGGGGGTAAGGGGAGGGCGTGGGAGGGGGGAGAATAGGGGAACCCATGGCTGATATGTAGAATTGAATGGTATTGTAAAATAAAAAATATATATCACAAAAAAAAAATAAATAAAATAAAAAAAAAAAAAAAAAAAAAAAAAAAAACATGTTACTAACAATTTTATTTTGTGAAAACACTACAGAAAACAGCTCTAGCCATGCCTGCCCACACAGCAAAGGCCAAGGGGAGACTTAGACCCAAGCCAGGCTGTGGGAAGCATGCTCTCCACTCCCTTGTCAGGTATCACTAGAGACAAGCAGGTTAAGAACTGTGACTTCCACCCCTGCATGCCTTCCTAAGCCACTGCCAGTGGAACTATGCAGGCAGCCCACAATCAGGCAACACAATCCGTGTCCATGGAGGCTCAGTGAGAGTCAGCACTTTCACCTCGCTCAGTAGTAATGACCACACACCTGTGGCATCAGTGGAGAAATGTTGGGGGCAATAAACTGCCCCATCCACTCACAAGGAGGATACCAAAAAAGATCAAGTGGAGATCTGAGCTCTGGCCTGACCGCACAGCCACAAGAGGCCATTTTCCCTACCTGAATGATTCCTCCAATGCAGCCACAGGGCAGTGCCCAATAATAGGAGCAAGGCCTCAGTGGAACTTCCTCCAACTCTGGGTGACACTCAAACTCAGATTTCAAGTGAATCCCTCATATCAGGAACTATCAATTTCTTAAACTGAAAAAAAGAAAAGATAATCAAAAGAAGCCAAGAATAGAATGCAGTAAGAGATGGGAATTGAAAGCAATAATTTTTAAAGTATTTTCTTTATCACATATTAATTATATGTAACAACAGGTTTCATTATGACATTTCCTTATTTTGATCATATCCTTCCTCTCATGTCCCTCTCCCACTGATCTTCTTTCCAATTAGTCTGCTTTTGCTTTTGTGCCTTTTGTGGTTTTGGGTTTTGCTTTGTTTAGTGTTTGTTTGTTTGTTTGTTTGTTTGTTTTTGATGTCTTATGAAATGTAATGAGGTTGTATACAGAAGGTTGGCTGAAGGATTATTTACAAGAATAGTGACACCATTCAAGAAAATGCCTCTCCCTCTCCCAACAACTATTAACTGTAAGCATCCACCAGGAAGGGTAGGGACTCCAGAAGCCCTCCCCATAGCTACCATAACTACCTACAAATCCTCAAGGAGAAGTGGGTCATCGTGAGTGTTACAGCTCTTAAGGGAAAGATATCCTGGCAGGCTCTTTACCCTACAATAAGTACCCCTCCTCCATGACTGATTTAGTGCAGGTAATCACAGCCTCTTTAAGATCAAGTCCAATGGCACTGTTATCTCCAGAACATGGTGTTCCACTAGAGTCTACTCTTTCCTCAGCTCCTATATTCTTTCTTTATAACCAGAAGTTTTCTCTGGTGCTGCCTGCCCTGAGGTTGGGACAAATCTCTCCCATGGTTGGTACTGCAGCCTGTTATAAAATAATCACTCAGAGGCATATATTAATTACAAACTGTGTGGCCTATAGCTTTGGCTTCTTGCTGGCTCTTTCATTTAAATTAACCCATTCCTGTTAATCTATGTGTTGCCAGGTGGCCATGGCATTACTGCTCTGCTGGCATCTTGTTATTTCTTTGGAAACAGCTGGCATCTCTCCTGATTCCACCCTTCTTCTCTCTGTATCTCTGCTTGGATTTCCTGTCTGACCATAAGCTTTCCTGCCATAGGCCAAAACAGCTTTATTCATTATCCAATAGGAGTCACACATGTGAACAGCACACAGAAAGACGTCACACAGCATTTTTCCCCTCATCCAACATGTTTCTGAGCCTTGGATGGGAAAGGGGACATAGAAATGTCTCATTTTGTCTCGGCACTCTCTGGATACTGCTGCTCACTGCAAAGTCAAGTTTCTCTGACCAAAGCTGAGAGTAGCACTGACCCATGTGCACAAACATCATTATTCAGAAGGCAGTTTGACAGGCTCATCGTGTCCATTTAGCAAAACAGCAGCCAGCAGTGATGAAGCAAGGATTTCTTTTTAGTAGAGCAGTAGCAACAATCACCTCTGAAATCATACTCTTGATAAACACTTCTTCCCACACTGAGAAACCAAGGCTCTTTATGGGAATGAAGGATGGTAATATACTTTACAAATATAAATATATATTCATTTACCCATATGTATGATAAATGAAAAGATACATAGTAAGCCAGGTGTTGCTGATTATGCCTGTAAACCTACACTCAAGAGGCTTAGGCCACAAGTTCAAGGTTATCCCATGCTATATAGTGATTTCCAGGCCAGCCTGAGCTATACAATGAAACAGAATGATAGAACATGACCCCTTTGTACCATTCAATGAAATATTAAAGGCAGGTAGTGATTTAAGAGAATGCTGCAATAAAAATTACAATACTCAATGCCACTATCTATTGTTGTATAGAAAGTTCTGAAGTGAAGCACTTTCTCCTGGAAAGAAGAGAGAATATCTTAAGACTTAAGAAGTAAATGAGACACATGAGATTCAGGGTACAGACTTACAGAAAAGGGGGTACAGGTACATATTTTATAATCCCAGCACTCAAATGGAAACAGGCAGATCAGAAGTTCAAGGTCATCCTTGGTTCAAAGTCACCCTCAACTACATGTAGAGTCCATGACCAGCCTGTTCTGCATGAAACTTTGTTAAAAAATAGTAGTAAAATGAAATAAAAATATATAATTTTCAAGTAGAGAAACTGTCTTTGGGGGAGCTCTGTGCTAGATGCACAGAGAGCTCAGGGATGTGGCTTTTAAGTCTTTACCCACAATGTGGTGGACTGTAGCCCTGGTGCCACAGCCACTTTGAGTCACCCATGCTCTTGGAAGTAAGCCAAATATATGCACTGGTTCAACAAGCTGGACTCGAGCAGAGCTGTTCTTTTGGCCTGTTGCCAGTGCCTTACTTGGGGTGGACACACATGTATTCTTGTCATTGTGATCTGACAAAGCATAAGAGAGGAAGGATTTTCTTTGTGTCCTTTAAAGAAAACACACACACACACACACACACACACACACACACACACATACACACACACACACACACACACACACACACACACACACACACACATGCACACTTCTGTTGGGGGTTTTGAGATAGGCTGCTCTAATCGCTTCCAAGCCGGTGAAGAGGCGATGCGGAAGGGGCAGAAGGCAGAGTGTCTCAGAAGAGGGTGGATGTAAGTGGCCACAATAAACCTTAGCAGGTGGCAAAGATCCAGAGCATAAGGACTTTAAAACCCCTACCCCTCAAGGGGAGGCTGGTCTTTGACTTCCCAAATCTCCCTCTGCTTTGCAGTGGGCTTGTGTTCTGTGTGCCTTACTGCATATATTTCCTTATCCGTAATAAAAGCCTTTCTTTAATGGGAAAAAAATGATCAAGACCAATTTGTGCCCAAATATTCTTGGATGTGTGATCTTCAACCTAGTGAGTGTGAGTCTTTGTGAGCGAAAGTTGGCAAGAAATTCTACACAAACTTGTTTTTCCAACAACAGCACCCAGGCTATTTTGAGCCATTTTTCTACCAAACCTGCTATGTGGGAAAGCTCTAGTCCAGCCTCCTTCAGGCACATATCAGGAGTCCTGGGAGAAAGGGACCAGCCCATTGCAGGGCCCCTCCAGCACATTTAGCCTTGTGAATTAAGGAACGCCCACTGTCCTACTTGTCCCTTAGGCGAACACTACCTCTGCAGCTGTGTGTATGGTGGTGCCTTGCCAGTCCTCCTTAGGCACCAGTCTGGACTCTGCTGCCCAGTACACACAGAACATGCAGCTCACATCCTCTCCTACCTCTCCTGAGCCTAAAGTAATCACTTAAGTCCAGAAAAGCAACTCCTTCATGTTTCTACCGAAAGCATTTTCTCTACACTTCGGCTTCCTCTGGAATATTCACATCAAGAGCTGAAGATTTGCAAAGCTCTATTTCACATATCCCACAGTTCGCTCATGTAATGGGTGCAGCTTCAATCCACAGAAAAGAAATAAGTAAGTGGAGGAAAAAATAATATGCAATATGGTATATAAACTTTTGCCCTTCTATTAAGAAAATTCCTCCTAACACAGGCCTTTTCCCCAAATAAAGGACCTTAAATCTTACATCCAGCATAACCTTGTCTTTATTTAAGAGACTGATCTATTGTCCATCAAAGAGTCTTTCACTTAATCTTACAGAAACTATTTCATCTAGGCCAGGCATGTCAGCACACACCTTTACTGCTGGCACTTGGGAAGGAAGTCAGGCAGATCTCTGTGAATTCAAGGCCAGTCTTGTGTAAATAGCAAGTTCCAGGACACCCCGAGTTACATAGTGAGATTCTGCCTCAAAAATTAAAATTTTAAGTGAGAATTTTCATTTGAAAGGGATTTATCATGATGAGTTAGTTCTGGTTGCATAGTTTTCAGCCATCTAGGACAATCTCAGACTTTTCCATCCCATGGATATGGAGCCAAAGTGGTACCTTAGACCCCAGTTAGCCATGGGGGAAAATTGAGCTTCTCCCTGATAAAAAGCTTACTTCCCAATTCACTTGTTTATCAAGAAAATGTATTATCCCCAGCTAAGTGTTCAAGACTTTCCCATAGTAGCCAAGTGTTAATACCCACTAGGTCACAGCAGACCCCCAAGTCCATTATTTGAATTTTGTGCTGTAAAACTATCTCACAGAAAAGAAGAGCAGCTAGTCCTTTTAAATACATTCAAACTAAAAGTGTGCCATATTTATTGGCTTTGCATATTTTTACAAATAAATTCCTATTTTTGGAGACAGAATTTCAGGTAGCCTAGGCTGGCCTCAAAACTGATTAAGTCACAAAGGGTGACCTGGAACACTTAAACTTCTCTGTTTCCCAGATGCTAGTATTATAGCATGCACTGCAGGGAATAGTGAACTTTCTGCCCAAATAGATGAAACTGAAGAAAATACATTTTTAAAACAAGATTATTTTAAGGACTGTATAATTCCAGAAAGAAATAATCTTGATGAAACAAGCTTTTGTTCCTACAAGACAAATTGTGAAGAACATTTATAAAACCATGAATCCCTCTTTGGGGGATATAAATATTCAAGGCAGCAGTAACATTTGGCCACATAAATAAAACTGGCCTTGGGGTATCAGAAATGAGCCTGTGTTTAAGCACAGACAAGCCAGGTAGTTAACTAAGACAATGTGATCCCATAGACTTGGGAGGTGTTCCTTGCCTTGCCCCAGAAAGGATTTGAGAAGACCCTAAAGGGAACATAAAATCCAGTCAGACAGCACAAATCAGAACAAAAGACAAAAAGACAGAGAAAGCAACCTTCCAGACTCAGAATGGAGCCAGAAGCCATGGAATTGTGTCCCCAGAACCACTGACAGTGCATACCACCTCCTGCACTCTAGCTTCCTTGCCACCATGTGAGGTGCAAGGGAAATTTCCAGAGACCCTTGCAGCAAGAGAAATCTAAAGAAGATGCAGTCACCAAGGCGAAGGAAACCCAGTGCTCTTCTTCTGGCCTTATACTCTTTCTAGTTCTCTGCTTGAACCCCAAATCTCCTCTCTGCTTTTCCCCAAAACTGACTCCACAATTAATAACCACCGGGTAGGAGCTAGAGGAGGGCAGCAGAGAAGCAAAATACTGGCAGGTACCGGCAGGAGCAGGTAATAATCAGCAGTGCACCTGTCACACACCAACTTGCACCATCCACAAGCTAGTCATTGCCAGGATAATCAAAGCAAGCCAAAAGAACAACAGCAAGACACAAACACCAGAATCACACAACTGCTACATTGTTGCAGATTCAAGTTTATCAAACAAACAAGACTTCTTAATATAAAGTTTATTGGTGGCATTTAAATGTTTTAAAATTTTCTTCTTTAGTCTTGGAAATGAAATACTCATTAAAGCTTTGATACAGTTGTAGCCCATATATTCCTAGCACATTTAGTAAGAGATTTATGCTAACTATGGAAATGGAATGCAGATGTTGTCAGGATTTAATAAGAAATGGGAACACCTTTTATATCACATGATCCCCATTAAAGCAGAGACAATAAAGACATAATTTTTTTCTTACATTTCCCTATTAATGTATATTCCCTCCAAAAAAGGTAGAAAGGGAATTATAGACAATTTTATCTGTTTGTGGAAGCAGCAACCAGCCAGAAAAAAATACCCCCAATGTTGCCATAGTGATCATAAATTATGGAGCCCTTCTACTAGAAACCTCATTCACTTAGCAATTGAAGTTCCCTACTGACAATAAGGTGAGAAAGCTGTAATATCAGTTGGATGAAGAGGACATTGATAATCTAAGACACAGCAAGATGAGTAGACAAGTGAACGTCTCAGTTGGGTGTGTCTTAGGTCACAGGCAGGGTAGACACACACTTAGGAATCAAATATCACAGATGCGGTCACTTTTATAGCTGTGGAAGCCCCTTGAGGAAAGTGATGAAAAGAAAAGTTTGTGAAGTTTTTCTTCCATTTATCAAGTGGTGTTACCTCAGGAAGTGCATATACTCATATAATCAAGTTGTTGTGGCAAAGTGATTTATAAATAAGCAGGCAGGAATTCTGGTTCAGGAGGTCATGTGGACCATAAACAGTGTCCACTAGAGGCCTCTCAGAAAATGTGGGAGGTACTCGGCACTCATGTTGATGCTGTGTCGCTCCTGGGCCAGCAACAACGAGTGAGAGAGAATAAGAATGGGAGAAAGCCTGTCTCACAGTAGGGCAGTATCATAGACCTGGTCACTGCTGTGGACCTGAGGAGCAGCAAAGGTCATTCTCAAGAGTAAGAATCTGGAAACCAAAACTGACCAAGAAATAACACAGCATAAAACCCAATAGCCTTTGGCTGCCTGTCTTATCTTTGCTGAGGCCTGTTAGGACCCCTTGGTAGCATAAATCTTCTCTGTCCTTTCCCTGTCAATTCCCTGTTTTGTTCACACAAGCTGATACATACCAAAACAAGCTTAAATAAGCACCTACTTTCACAGAGACAAGAACAGTTCTTCAGCATGTCAGCTTCAGCTTCCCGAGGGCAACCATCAACTCCTCTTCTTCAGTCTCCCTCCCCCGGCCTCTTCTGTTGTTGTCTCGTTCATCTTGTGATAATGTCTGCCCAATATAATGATTGGTGTTTCTCTTGCTGTTGGGATGGTTGTTCAGTCTGTTGTCACTCTTAGTGGCACTTAGTCACAGCCCCTGACACTCATCAGTAAAATTAATAGTTAGCTTTCATTTTTTAACTTTTGTTATGTGCCATACGCTGTACTGCGTAATTTATAATTGGGAATGTATTCATTCATTTAGCTCCCACAATGACCTGTTGAGTAGTTACTGTGATACCCTTGTCTTCTTTTTTGCTTGTTTGTCTATTTGTTTCTTGAGACATAGACTCACTGTGTAGTGTCTCTCTCTCTCTCTCTCTCTCTCTCTCTCTCTCTCTCTCTCTCTCTCTCTCTCTCGGAGAACCACAGAAGCAGTGTTAGTGTTTGGGGCTGGGGACATAAATGAGTGGTAGAGTACTTGGCAAGTTTGCATGGGGCCTTTGGTATGGCACCACAAAAAAAAAGTTAAATTTTAAAAATGAATCAAATTACAATTCACAAGCACAGGTAGTAAGTTTCAATAATTCAAGATCAATAGAAATTTATGTTTATATGACCTACAACAAGACATGTGCAAAAGAGGTAAGCCTGTTTTAAGTGCTCAGAGATCCTCATCCATTGCACAGCCACATAGTTTAGCTTAATTCATAGAAAAATAAGTAAGAAAATTTTAGCCTTTTTTTTTTTTTTTTTTTTTTGAGGCAGGGTTTCTCTGTGTAGACTAGGCTAGGTTGGGACTCTCAGAAAGTCACCTGCCTCTGCTTCCTGAGTGCTAGGATTAACAGCAGGAACCACTACCGCCTGACCAGAAAATTTAACTTTTAAGTACAAATAATGACTTCAAATTGACTCTCAGTAACCCACTAATGGGAGGCAGACAATGGCTAAGAAAGTCAGAGATATTCCTTAAAACAATTAACTTTGGTACTTAGGATTATTTTAGATCAAGGAATACAATTTACAAAATATAACAATACTACTTAAATTGTATTTTAATTCCTTTATCAGCCAGTTAGAAAACAATGTTCCAGAGGTGAGTACCCGGATCCAACCCGGACCCCATCCCTGGACACCTGCCACTCCGGGAAGACCTGCCCAACTTGGCACCAGGTTCTGGCCACCGGACAGCTCCCCTTCTAGCCCCACCGGGAGGGATCCCCTTTTCCAAGGCCCCCGGCAGCCCCTGCAATCTCCGCGCCCCGCCCCCACGCCCATCTGCCCGCGACTCCAGCCACATCCTGAGACTTAGAGACCGGCCCCCAGCTCCCAGCCTGCCCCCCGATTGCCATTCTGGACCAGAGCCCGCCCCGGACTTCCCTTCTGGACCAGAGAGTTGGACAAGAGAACTCCCTTTTGGACAAAAGAGAGAGTCTTCCTGAATCTGTCAGCTCTTCCTGAAACAAGTACACTGATAAGACGAAGAAAGAACCACAAGGAGATGGGCAGACGTCAAGGCAGAAGTACATACAGCAAAATGAAGAGCAATACAGCATCACCAGAACCTAGCCCGCCTCCAACATCTAGACCTGAACACCAAAAATTGGAAGAAGCAGAAGAAAGTAGCCTTATGAGTAACTTCATGAAGAAGGTAGAGGCTTGTGTAGAGGAAAAGACAAGGAAATTGGAAGAACGCTATAAACAACTAGAGGAAAGAGCAAACAAATTAGAAGAAAACAATAAAGCCCTCCAAGAAAATAATAAAGTCCTGGAAGAAAACATTAAAGTCCTGGAAGAAAACATTAAAGTCCTGGAAGAAAACAATAAAACACTGAAAGAAAATCATGAAAAAGCAATGAAACAAACAAAGGAAACAGTCCAAGAACTGAAAAAGGAAATTGAAAAAATAAAGAAGACACAAACAGAGGGAATGCTGGAAATAGAAACCCTGAGTAAAAGATCAGGAACTTCGGATGCAAGTATAACCAACAGAATGCAAGAGGTGGAAGAGAGGATTTCTGGCATTGAAGATACAGTAGAAGAAATAGTTTCATCAGTCGAAGGAAACACTAAAGCCAACAAAGTCATGAACCAAAATGTCCAAGAAATCTGGGACACCATGAAAAGACCAAACCTACGAATTATAGGGATAGAAGAAGGTGAAGAATACCAACTCAAAGGCACAGAAAATATATTCAACAAAATTATAGAAGAAAACTTTCCCAACTTAAAGAAGGAAATGCCTATGAAGATACAAGAAGCCTATCGAACACCAAACAGACCAGACCCCCCAAAAAAGTCCCCTCGACACATAATAATTAAACAACTAAATGTACAGAATAAAGAAAGAATATTAAGAGCAGCCAAGGAAAAAGGCCAAGTGACCTATAAAGGTAAACCCATCAGAATAACACCCGATTTCTCAATGGAGACTTTGAAAGCCAGAAGGACCTGGACAGATGTAATGCAGACACTAAGAAACCATGGATGTCAGCCCAGACTAATATACCCAGCAAAACTTTCAATCATCATAGACGGAAGGAACAAGACTTTCGAAGACAAAGCCAGATTTAAACAATACCTATCCACAAACCCAGCCCTACAGAAAGCACTAGAAGGAAAATTCCAACCGAAGGAAGTCAGATACACACTCGAAAACACAGGCAATAGATAAAGCCACAACAGTAAACCCCAAAGAAGGGAAGTACACACACACTACCACCAAAAATGACAGGGATGAACAATCACTGGTCGTTAATATCCCTTAATATCAACAGACTTAATTCACCTATAAAAAGACATAGACTTACAGAATGGATACGAAAGCAGAACCCAACTTTCTGCTGCATACAAGAAACACATCTCAAATTCAAAGACAGACACTACCTAAGAATAAAAGGCTGGGAAAAGACTTTCCAATCAAATGGTCTTAAGAAACAAGCAGGGGTAGCCATACTGATATCCAACAAAATAGACTTCAAACTAAAATCAATCAAAAGAGATAAAGAAGGACATTACATATTCATCACAGGAAAGATCCACCAAGATGAAGTTTCAATTCTGAACATTTATGCCCCAAATACAAGGGCACCCACATATGTAAAAGAAACATTACTAAAGCTTAAACCACATATAAAACCCCACACATTAATAGTGGGAGATCTCAACACCCCACTTTCACCACTGGACAGATCTCTCAAATTGAAACTTAACAGAGAAATAAAGGACTTAACTGATATCATGACCCAATTGGACCTAATAGATATCTACAGAACATTCCATCCTAACAAGAAAGAATATACATTCTTCTCAGCACCCCATGGAACTTTCTCTAAAATTGACCACATACTTGGCCACAAAGCATATCTCAACAGATACAAAACAATTAGAATAACCTCCTGTGTTCTATCAGACCACCATGGGTTAAAGTTAGATCTCAACAACAACAAAAACTACAGAAAACCTACTTTCTCATGGAAACTGAATAATGCTCAACTAAATCACCAATGGGTTAAGGAAGAAATAAAGAAAGAAATTAAAGACTTCCTAGAGATCAATGAAAATGAAGAAACCACATACCCAAACTTATGGGACACTATGAAAGCAGTGCTAAGAGGGAAATTCATAGCACTAAATGCACACATAAAGAAGTTGGAGAAATCTCACACTAGTGACTTAACAGCACACCTGAAAGCTCTAGAACAAGAAGAAGCAAAGTCTCCCAGGAAGAATAGACGCCAGGAAATTATCAAAGTGAGAGGGGAAATTAATAAATTAGAAACTAAGAGAATAATACAAAAAATTAATGAAACAAAGAGTTGGTTCTTTGAGAAAATCAACAAGATAGACAAGCCCTTATCCAAACTAACCAAAAGACAGAGAGAGAGAATCCAAATCAACAAAATCAGAAATGAAAAGGGGGACATAACAACAGACATTGAGGAAATCCAGAGAATTATAAGGTCATATTTCAAAAACCTCTACTCCACAAAACTGGAAAACCTAAAAGAAATGGACATTTTTCTGGATAAGTACCACATACCTAAGTTAAATCAAGACTAGATAAACTATTTAAATAGCCCAATAACCCCTAAGGAAATAGAAACAGTCATTAAAAGTCTCCCAACCAAAAAAAGCCCAGGACCAGATGGTTTCAGCGCAGAATTCTACCAGATCTTCAAAGAAGAGTTAATACCAATACTCTCTAAATTGTTCCACATAATAGAAACAGAAGGAACATTACCAAACTCCTTCTATGAGGCTACAATTACCCTGATTCCTAAACCAAACAAGGATACAACAAAGAAAGAGAACTACAGACCGATCTCCCTCATGAACATTGATGCAAAAATACTCAATAAAATATTGGCAAACAGACTCCAAGAACACATCAGAACAATTATCCACCATGATCAAGTAGGCTTCATCCCAGGGATGCAAGGGTGGTTCAACATACGAAAGTCCATCAACGTAATACACCATATAAACAAACTCCAAGAAAAAAACCACATGATCATCTCACTAGATGCAGAAAAGGCATTTGACAAAATCCAGCACCCCTTCATGATAAAAGTCTTGGAGCTATCAGGAATACGGAGAACATACCTAAACATAATAAAGGCAATATATAGCAAACCAACAGCCAACATCAAATTAAATGGAGAGAAACTCAAAGCAATTCCACTAAAATCAGGAACGAGGCAAGGCTGTCCACTCTCCCCATACTTATTCAATATAGTACTTGAAGTTCTAGCCAGAGCAATAAGACAACATAAGGAGATTAAGGGGATACAAATTGGAAAGGAAGAAGTCAAGCTTTCCCTATTTGCAGATGACATGATAGTATACTTGAGTGACCCCAAAGATTCCACCCAGGAATTGATAAAGCTTATAAACACCTTCAGCAACATAGCAGGATACAAGATCAACTCAAAAAAATCAGTAGCCTTCCTATATACAATGGACAAAGAAGATGAGAAGGCAATTAGAGATACATCACCCTTTACAATAGCCAAAAATGACATAAAATACCTTGGGGTAACACTAACCAAGCAAGTGAAGGACCTATATGACAAGAACTTTAAGTCCCTGAAAAAAGAAATTGAAGAAGATGTCAGAAAATGGAAAGATCTCCCATGCTCATGAATAGGCAGGGTTAACATAGTAAAAATGGCAATCTTACCAAAAGCAATATACAGATTCAATGCAATCCCCATCAAAATACCAACACAATTCTTCACAGACCTGGAAAGAATAATACTCAACTTCATATGGAAAAACAAAAAACCCAGAAGAGCTAAAAGAAACATGTACAATAAAACAACTTCTGGAGGCATCACAATCCCTAACTTCAAGCTCTACTATAGAGCTACAGTAATAAAAACAGCTTGGTATTGGCATAAAAACTGACATGTGGACCAATGGAATCGAATTGAAGACCCTGACATTAACCCACACACCTATGGACATATAATTTTTGACAAAGAAGCCAAAAGTGTACAATGGAAAAAAGAAAGCATCTTCAACAAATGGTGCTGGCATAACTGGATATCAACGTGTAGAAGGCTGCAAATAGATCCATATCTGTCACCGTGCACAAAACTTAAGTCCAAGTGGATCAAAGACCTCAACATAAATCCAGCTACTCTAAACCTGCTAGAAGAGAAAGTAGGAAGTAATCTTGAACGCATTGGCATAGGAGATCACTTCCTAAATATAACACCAGTAGCGCAGACACTGAGACAAACAATCAATCAATGGGACCTCCTGAAACTGAGAAGCTTTTGTAGAGCAAAGGATACGGTCAACAAGGCAAAGCGACAGCCTACTGAATGGGAAAAGATCTTCACCAACCCCACAGGTGACAGAGGACTGATATCCAGAATATATAAGGAACTCAAGAAATTAGACATCAAAACGACCAACAGTCCAATTGAGAAATGGGCTTTAGAATTAAACAGAGAATTCTCAACAGAGGAAACCCAAATGGCTGAAAGACATTTAAGGAATTGCTCAACATCCCTAATCATCAGGGAAATGCAAATCAAAACAACTCTGAGATACCACCTTACGCCTGTCAGAATGGCTAAGATCAAAGACACTGAAGACACTTTATGCTGGAGAGGTTGTGGAGCTAGAGGAACTCTCCTCCACTGCTGGTGGGAATGCAAGCTTGTACAACCACTTTGGAAATCAATATGGCGCTTTCTTAGAAAATTGGGAATCAATCTCCCCAAGATCCAGCTATACCACTTTTGGGCATATACCCAAGAAATGCTCAATCATACCACAAGAGCACTTGCTCAGCTATGTTCATATCAGCATTGTTTGTAATAGCCAAAACCTGGAAACAACCTAGATGCCCTTCAACTGAAGAATGGATAAATAAATTGTGGCACATATACACAATGGAATACTACTCAGCAGAGAAAAACAATGACATCATACGGTTTGCAGACAAATGGATGGATCTAGAAAAAATCATCCTGAGTGAGGTGACCCAGACTCAGAAAGACAAATATGGTATGTACCCACTCATAGGAAGATACTAGATGTGGAACAAGGATGACTGAACTGCTACTCACATCACCAGTGAGGCTACCTGGAAAACGGGACCCCAAAAAAGACATGGAGAAATGGATGAGATCTACATGAACAGCCTGGTCATGAGTGGGAACAATGAAGAGCGACGGTCGAGGGAAAGAGAGTGGGAGATCCTAGCTGGATCAAGAAAAGAGAGGGAGAACAACGAATAGGAGACCATGGTAAATGAAGACCACATGAGAAGGGGAGGAAGCAGAGAGCTAGGGAGGCCCACGGAGATCCACAAAGATACCGCCAGAAAAGACTGCTGGCAATGGACGAGAGACGGCAGGAACTGACCTACTCCGGTAATGGGATGGCCAGACACCCTGTTAGTTGTGCCATAAACCCCATCCAAGGAAGGTCTGAGGAATCTGGATGCAGACATCCACGGCTGGGCCCCTGGTGGAGCACTGGGAGTCTAATTAGTGAGAAAGAAGAGGGTTTATATGAGCGAGAATTGTTGAAGCCAGGGTTGGATAAAGCACAGGGACAAATAGCCAAACGAATGGAAGCACAGGATCTATGAACCAAAGGCTGAGGGGCCCCCAACTGCATCAGGCCCCCTGAACGGGTGAGACAGTCATTTGGCTTGATCTGTTTGGGAGGCAGCCATGTGTTGGTGCCGGGTCCTGGGCTTGTTGCATGAGTTGGCTGTTTGAATCCTGGGACATATGCAGGGACACTTGGCTCGGTCTGGGAGGGGGGGACTGGTCCTGGCTGGACTGAGTCTACCAGGTCGATCCCGGTCCTCGGGGGAGACCTTGATCTGGAGGAGGTGGGAATGGGGGGTGGGATGGGGGGAGGGGGAGGGGGGCGAGAGTGGGAGAACAGGGGAATCTGTGGCTATTATGTTGAACTAAATGATGTTGTAAAATAAATTTACTTAAAAAAATAAAAAAAAAAGAAAACAATGTTAATTAAGAGCAATCAAAACAAAATTTTTGCATGAATTATATATATTAATGATCAACTCTGGGTCACATTAAGGAAAGAAATAAAAGCACCGCCCCTTGGAGTTATTTAGCAAAGAGTGAGTCTATAGTTAATGTTTCCCTTCATTTCCCCTGTGTTTTCCATTCTCTGTCTTTTGCATGAGTATGAATCTGTGTCTACCTGAAGAAAGCTGTTTTGTGAATCTCTGTGTCCATGTGTCTGGGTCTGTCCCTGTGTGTCACTGTATCTTCTGTGTATTCTATGCATATCTGACCGTGTGTGTGTGTGTGTGTGTGTGTGTGTGTGTGTGTGTGTGTGTGTGCTCGCTCTGTCTCTAACAAAGATCTTCTCTGAACAGCACAAATCAGGGAAGGAATGGAACACTTTCCAGACATTCTTAACAGAGTTTTATAAGGTATTAAGTTGAGGGCTCCAATTGACTCAACCCAGAAAACAAACAGTTCTACAAACATTGTTTATCAGCCAATAATGGATGCTTTCCATAAATGAATGCTTTCAACTTTTCTGGTAGATTTTAGGAAGCTACTTTTAACCTCTGTATTTGTTGCTTTCAGCAAATGATACTGCTGTGGATATCACTCTATGTAAATAAAACACTGACGGCCAATGACCAGGCAGGAGGTAGGTGGGACAAGGAGAGAGGAGAATTCTGGGAAGCGGAAGGCTGAGGGAGAGAGACTGCAGCCACCGGCAGGAGAAGAGCATGTAGAGACGCCGGTAAGCCACCAGCCACGTGGCAAGCTATAGATTTATAAAAATGGGTTAATTTAAGATAAAAGAACAGTTAGCAGGAAGCCTGCCACGGCCATACAGTTTATAAGTGATATAAGCGTCTGAGTGATTATTTTATAAGTGGATTGTGGGACTGCGGGGCTTGGGGAACCTGGAGAGAAGCCTTCCACCAACAAATGGCGCCCCACGTTGGGCGCCAGATATTGGAGAAATTATTTTGGCCACTCCACGTAGTTAAAAGGATATTTATTTAATGGCGAAACTCACAAATTAAGTAATGGGTAGGTCGCAGGGTCTGGGGAAGGTGTAATGCAGTCCAACGGTGTTCTCCGGAGCTCTACACAGTCAATCTGCACTGGTCAGCCTCCCGGCACGAGAGAGCGCCCAGAGCGAGCCCTCGCCCATCCAGCTCTCGGGTCCCCAGGCGCCTCCCCTCGCCCCGCCTCGTAGGCGTGACAGTTGCCAGAGTCTCAATGGGGGTTGGAACTTCCAGAACCAAGTTGGAATGGCTACCCACTACATCTCCCCCTTTTTGTCTAAATAAGAAGGTTCTAAACTAATACAAGACTATATACAAAGGAATGGTTATCAAATATTGTCCAGAAATAATGAGAGATAATGACCTAGATAAGATGTAACTACAACCAATGCAAACAATATCAAGCAAGAAACACATACTAAAATCCAGAGAAGTATAGAGCATAGGTAAACAGCATATTATAAAGATCATTCAAAGGTGTCCTATCCTAAAGAACCTGAACCTAATACTTAATAAGTTCTATCTAAGATATTATATATACTAAGTTGTAACTATAACTGCTAGTCTTCAATCCCATCAAAGACCTGAGAAGGAATATAACGGTACCTGAGCAATGGAAGACGGATGCAAGCAACTTTCGGGAATCTTGCAAGAGTAGACCAAGACAGCTGGCAGCCTGGACAGTCACCTAATGTTTCTCAGCATTGTTGGTGCATTCAAATTGGCTACAGGCCTAGAGTATCTGACAGACCATTTTCAGAAGCAGGATTTCTGAAAGACCATCTTACCCTGTCTTGGCAGAGTACAGTGGTCGCTTTCCTTGTGTCCCGCTTGTCCAGAAAGGAGAGCATTGCATTTGTACTGTCAGCCATCAAGGCAAGGGCAGTTCTTTGTCCAGTAGGCCATTTTGTGCCAAAAGACAAACTTCCAAATGGAAATGTCTTAGAAGCCCAACATTCTCTCGGGATCAATTGGTGCAGCCAGGAGCAATTGTGTCTCACGTCAACAGAATTCTAAGTTATTTAAATGCCATATTCTCCAGGTCTATGAAGTGTTTGAAGATTACCTGCCCATCTAACCTATGTATCTGTAAATCTGGATAACCTAACTAACGTGACTATAGAGATGACATAGGCAACTATAAATCTATAAATCTTATCTATCAAAATAACCTAAGGACTAAGGCTTCACGTAAATAAGGTAAACAGTCTATAAGCAAATGTATGGTGAAGAATGATGACTTCAAAATTGTGACAATACACAAGATATTTATAACAGAGGTAGGAATATATAGTGCGATATGCAATATGACAATAATATTAAATATATATCAATATACCGAATATCCTAAACAGAAGTAGAACATATATAAAGTATGACAGATATAAATTTACATTTGTATCAATATAAAAATGTTTCAAATAAGAGTAGAAATATATGTACATTATAACAAATATAGTTCTGTATTTGTATCAATATACAAATTATCTTAAACAGGAGTATAAAAATAGTCTACATTTGTATCAACATATAAGATTCTATAACAGTACAAATTACAGTGCAAATTATCTAAGATTGCTATTTTACTAAGTTTGTTTACTAGTATATACAATGATTTACCATCATATCTTATACCTATCCATTCCATTTCTTCTCCCCCCACCCCTTCTTTTTTTTTTTTTTTTTTTTTTTTTTTTACAATCCTGAGTTAATATTTTCTTCCACCCCAACCCTATAACCGTCATCCATAACCCTAAGAATTATGAAACCTAAGGGAGAAGGGGCGTCGTTTTCTTAGAATTGCTTCCTGCCGTTTAGGGGTGATGTTATCTCTGTTGGGTACTGTGAGAAAGCTCAGATAGTTAAATCTCAGTTAGACTAACTGTAGGTTCTGCAGCACGTTTTAGAGTAATGGGTAAGATTGTCTGAAATTCTGGCAAGAAGTGTAGTATGATGATGATTACCATGGCATCATTCTGGATTGGGTAGAGTTGTTGTTGTTGGGGCCCCATCTTCCTTCTGGTGACTTCTGAGATTGCTATTGGAAAAACTTATTTGTTATCAAAAATGGGAGGTTTGGATTTAAAGAGGACATAGCATGTAAGAAAGGATTCTGAGAAATCAAGAGTAAGCATGGAGAGAATTAGAATTTAGAAGACAATGGTCCCTTTTTATTGGTTTCCTTCTGTCTCACACCAGAGGGCTCTTCTGATATGGGACTGAAGAATCTCTTAAACTTTTCTTTTAGCAATATGCTTGGGTTTAGAGAAGGAGTGAGCCAATTCCATCTCCAAAGCCAGCTTGGCTATAATTGAATTGGAACCACAACTTTTCTAGATTGATAGAGAGAAAGATGTTAGACAGTGAAATTTTACCATGTGTAGATTGGTACCAATAGATTCTTCCTTTCTGCTGTAAACATCCGGATATCCAAGGCCTTATGAGTTTTGAAAGATGGGTATTTCCATTATCCTGTAAAGACAAAAACAGAATCCATCTACCATTTCTCAGGTACCATTATGTTCCTTCTCAGGTCTTTGATGTGGTTAAAGACTAGATAGTCGTAATTTCCTCAGTTATGATAAAAGATAAGTTAGCTATAAAACCTTAAACTCACAAATATAAGATAGATAGGACATCTTCTTTAATATTGTAACTATAATTCTTGCTCGGTAATTGTTTTGTTATATGTAATTTTACCATGTTAAAGTTAAAACCTTCCTTTTTAAAAAAAGAAGAAAGGGGAAGTGCTGTGGATATCACTCTATGTAAATAAAACACTGATGGCCAATGACCAGGCAGGAGGTAGGTGGGACAAGGAGAGAGGAGAATTCTGGGAAGCGGAAGGCTGAGGGAGAGAGACTGCAGCCACCGGCAGGAGAAGAGCATGTAGAGACGCCGGTAAGCCACCAGCCACGTGGCAAGCTATAGATTTATAAAAATGGGTTAATTTAAGATAAAAGAACAGTTAGCAGGAAGCCTGCCACGGCCATACAGTTTATAAGTGATATAAGCATCTGAGTGATTATTTTATAAGTGGATTGTGGGACTGCGGGGCTTGGGGAACCTGGAGAGAAGCCCTCCACCAACATGATACACATGCATTATCTGAGTTGGGGCGTGGAAGAGTACATAATTTAAGATCACAGATATGCTTTAGCTTAAATTGTAAAAGCTGGTTACATGGGAAATCCAAGGCAAGTAAGGTTGATTGTTACATTGTTCTCTCTTTTTTTAATATATATTATTGAAAATAAGTTTTTTCATACACTACATTCTGATCATGGTTTCCCCTCCCCCAATTCTTCCCAGATTCTCCTCACCTTCCCACCCATCCACACTGCTCTCTTTAAAAAAGGTTAAGCAAACGGGCTGAGGAGCAGTAGGATGGCAGTCTAACATCTGAAATGACCTCGAGGTGTATAGGTACCTCTGTTTGTGAGGTCCAGCAAAAGTTCCAGGCTCTTAGAATATAAGACATATTTTCATAATATTGCATTGCCACAAGTTCTCAGTTTGGAAGAAAACCATATGAAACATCACATACACATGTATAATGAAAATAAATAGAGTAAAATATTTGTGACATTTTGCTTAGCCAACACAGGACGTGGGATTACTTTTTTTGTTCATGTTGCTCTTTTTGTAGCTGTTTTGTATTTTCTTTGCATCTGTGTAAAGTGGGATACCTTGAAGGAGAAAGCTGTCTAGTTACCTGCACAAAGTGACAGTTGTGCATTGTGTATGCTGTGAGGGAGGCGGGAAGACCCAGGGGCCACAGGCAGTGCTGTGCCAGCAGGGGAATTTGTGCTGTCTGCCTTGTGAGTCTTTTATTCTAGCTCTTTTCACTCAAGGGTGAAACTACATTGAAAGAACTTGGGAACTTATGAGAAGGCAAGGGTGCTTGTCTTGTGACACACATCATCTACTTCAAGACTTCTGGTTTCACAAGCTGTTGTTTCAGAAAAGCTTTTCTCAGCTTCTGGATACAGGTGAATTTTCTTGCTGTGTGGGGACATCACAATGCAGCTTCTTGGTCACTGGCCTTGGCCACCATGCCTTCTATCCTCAAGTCTGCTTTAGAAAACTAAAGCTCTAGTTTGAAGGGCTTTTCAGGGGAAATTTTTCATATAATAGGTGTCTTGTGAAAATGCCAACAATTGATTTAGAGAAAAATTAAACCTTACCATCACAGGCATATCATTGCTCTCTGATGTGGGATGCTGGGAAGAAGCAGGTCTGTGGAGAAGGATTTTTCTCTCCCCATCTCCTCCAAGCCATTTGTTGATTAAACTAGCACCCAACTGAGGTTGCCACAGGGACCTCAACCCCCATGGAGTCCTCAGAGAGCCACAGAACATGGGTGCTGCAGAAACAAGAACGAACAGATAATCTGAGCATTTTATGGTGGGGGGGAGGATACAAACAGCATCCATTCAGATGTTACCTTCTGTTGGTAGGGAAGCAGTCCAGATGGGCAGAGATGTGTCCAAGATCACAGAGTCATTAGAAAATATCACCAGAACTCAACTCTACACACACACACACACACACACACACACACACACTGACGAGGCAGTTCATTTAGGTTTAATTCAGCTCCAGCCCCCAGCAGCTTCCTAAAATCTGGGACAAAGAGAGAACTTGGCAGAGATTCTGGCCACACAATACCTGCCAAGGTCAGCCACACCCTCAGAAAGCGGGATCAGGACAGATCCCAGAAAACAGAAGACAGGATCTGGTTTGTCTTTTTCATTCCAGGTCCTGCTGTCTGACTACACATTCCTGAAAACACTGTCTTTTACACTACTCCCCTCTCAGCCCTTCACCACTGGTTAGGTGAGGGCATCAAGTACGTCATGGCACCTTCCCCTGAATACTCCGCATGCTTGGGGAACACAGCCAACAGTGGTTTTCTACTCCTACTCACCCAAGGTAAGTAATGAGCCCTGGCTGAGGAAATCAAAATTGGGCAAAATGGGAAGACTTAGAAAGTAGCCCCCAAGGAGGGACAAGTGTCTTGGAAAGAAGCAAGCAGAAGACTGGCTACAGGCAACCCAGATGACTGGGGTACTCTACCCCCTGTTAAAAGGCTGCGGCTGATGGAGACTGATGATGTCTTTTTGTGGTCATAGGTGTTTCCCACCCAATGAGAAGAGCGAGCTGGGCAAGTTGACTCACACCTGCGATCCCATCACTTTTGAGGACATTAAGTTCAAGGCCAGACTGACTACATCTAAGAGAACAAAAAGCAAAAGGGGTGGCCTTTGGGAACTGAGAGAACATGGACCGGATGAGGCTGCATGCCTTTGTCTATTGCAGTTGTTCAAAACTCTTACAGTGGATTTGAGACTATTATTGTGGTCTCAAAACCTTGGCACACCAAGTGGGTTACACTAAGGAAGCTGAGCTGTAAGCACCACTGTTCACACCTAGACCACAAACAGACCTTGCCCCAGCCCTAGCTCTGCTGGCCAGCACCAAAGTCCTCTAGAATCTGTGTCATTTGGTGGGAATTAGTTCCCTTGCTCAGCATTATAAAATCTCTCTCTCTCTCTCTCTCTCTCTCTCTCTCTCTCTCTCTCTCTCACACACACACACACACACACACACACACAAATACACATAATAAAAATAGCAGAAAAATCTATTTTCCTTGCTTGTATCTTTAAAGTGTAGAAAAAAAGGTAATACACCAAATAAGTTATTTTATAAGAATCAAAATCGGGCTGGAGAGATGGCTCAGAGGTTAAGAGCACTGACTGCTCTTCCAGAGGTCCTGAGTTCAATTCCCAGCAACCACATGGTGGCTCCCAACCATCTGTAATGAGATCTGGTGCCCTCTTCTGGCCTGCAGTCATACATGCTGTATTGTATACATAATAAATAAATAAATCTTAAAAAAAAAAAAAAAAAAAAAAAAAGAGCCGGGCGGTGGTGGCACACGTCTTTAGTCCCAGCACTTGGGAGGCAGAGTCAGGCAGATCTCTGTGAGTTTGAGGCCAGCCTGGGCTACCAAGTGAGCTCCAGGAAAGGCGCAAAGCTACACAGAGAAACCTTGTCTTGAAAAAACCAAAAAAAAAAAAAAAAAGAATCAAAATAAAAGTGAAGTCACTGGGAGAAAAAAATCTGATTACATGAATGAATTATCAAAAGAAATCCTAATTATCAAGATGCTACCCTCGAATTCCAGGAGCCAAAATAATTGGTTTGGTAGCTCATTTGGGATATTCAGTTTCCAGGGTTGTATGATAGTACACAGGGTCAAAGACTCCACCTCTTCCCTCCCAAGCTGGATAATTTTTGGGAAGCTCATGGTGAAAAGGAAAGGGTAGAAAAATCTCAGCTTTAGAAACATAGGGTTGAGGGGCAGATGGCATTGCACACTGATGAATAACATGAGCCAAACATCACAAGTAGGATGGGCTGGTGGTATGCCTTTCCTTAGAGTTTATGTTTTCTTCACTTGCTACTCAATGGTATATCAGAAAGTAGTAGTTAATTAATATATTCCTTTTGATTAAGGTCCCTTTTTTGACAAGACATCACTATTTAGCTTAGACTAGTCTTAAACTCACAACTTCAGTCTCCCAGGTTGCAGGTGTATACCATCACACCTGGCTACATGCATATCTTTCATGAAAATAATAAGTTACTGGGCCACAAGCTGAACTCCAGTGGGTCTTGGTTCCTTCCAAAAGCCGAGCCCCCATTTGAGCTTGTACACTAGGCAAGAACCTGGGACCCTGCCCAGCAACTGGGCCATTCTCCATACCTTGTTATGGGAAGTTCACCAAACTGTTATTTTTCTGGAACATTCTTCTTTCTTTTCTTGGCCAAATTATATTCACCCTTCCAATTCCAAAGAAAGTGCCACCTGACTTCCTGGCCTCTTCCAGGTGTATGTTCATTTCTTGTGGTGATATTTCCTTTATGCAGGCCAATAAAGCTTATCTGAGGATCAGAGGAAAAAGTCAGTCACTATACTAAATATAAAAGTCAGGCAATGGTAGCACACGCCTTTAATCCTAGCATTCAGGAGGCAGAGATTCATCTAGATCTCTGTGAATTCAAGGCCACACTGGGAACAGAGCCGGGCGTGGTGGCACCTGCCTTAAATTTCAACACCAGTTAACCATAGAGGTCTGTAGAGACAGACAGGAAGTGATGTAGCTGGGCAGAGAAAAAAAGTGAGATGCAGAACAGAAAGGCATATAGGTGTGGGAATACAGGAAGTATTCAAAGTAGGTCTCTTTGGAGACTGAGGGCTGATAAGATGAGGTTGGCTGTGTCTTTTCCTATTCCTCTGATCTCTCAGGTTTTTACCCCAATATCTGGCTCTGTGTTTTTTTTATTAATAAGACCATTTATTAATTTGTCTAACAACTTCTACTCCCATTAAATCTCCTCTCCCTAAATCCCTGCAAACACACAGAACTCAGAAAGTCTGGTCACGTGTCACTGTTTAATAGCTTATCATTCCCTGAAAAGACAAGCTCTCTTAGGAGAGTATATCCAGCATGTGTTGGACCCACTCAATAAATACCAATTTGTTGTCAAGAAGGCAAAGGCAGCCCAAAGAGGAAAGCTTAATGAGTGAGATGCAGAGGGCAAAGAAGCTGCCATGACCAGGAACAGCACCCAGGATATACGGAGAAGAAGGAGGAGTGGAGACGTAAAAAGGGTTATGAAAGGAAAGCATGAGCCAGAAAGCACATGACCACACACAAGGGTCCAGATGTGGAACAACCAGCCTGTGCCCAGCTTATGCACAAAGCCTTCATTTGTTATCGCTCATTTAATCCCTACAAAAACTCAGTAAAGTACATGTGATGAAAATGCCCATTTTGTAGAGGAGTACATTGAGACCCAGAGAGTACTCAGACTGTAAGAGAAGGAATAGCTAAGAAATCTCGGAGCCACAATTCAACCCTAAGTATTCCAGGCCCTGGGTCTCTGTTCCTTACTAAAAGGAAAGAGAGAGTTAAGAAAGCTGTGAGAGGCCAGTTTTTGTGGCAAGCTCTGATTGTTGGTATAATTTAAAACACATTTAAAATTTTTTCAGACTCAGCATATTTACAAGTACAGGGGATAAATATAGCTTGCTTTTACTTTTTGCCTCACAAGTAGAGAAGTTAGGAGAAACATGCATGTCTATGTTAAACATACCACACATAGCATATTACATACATGGAACACTGATATATTCAGATTCAATACATTTATATATATATATATATATATATATATATATATATATATATATATATAATGTATACACATACAATGTCCCCTGCACACAACAAACATATATATACACAATGCATAACATACTACAGAGTACACTATCAGGGTGGAGATGAGCTGTGAAACAAGCAGAAGGGGCAGGCAACACAAGTCCTGCTTCTTGTATATGCAGTCTGAAACCCTGGCCTAACCCTCAGTGTAAAACCTCGATTTACTTTTATCTTTCCTTTTATTATTTTTTTTATATTTTTTGGTGTTTTTCCTGCATGCACATCTGTGCACTCTGTGCCTGCCTGCTGCCCATTGAATCCAGAAGAAAGCATCAGATCTCCTTGAAAAAGGAGTAACAGAAGATTGTGAGCTGTCGTATGAGTGCTGGAACTCAAACCTGGCTTCTCTGGAAGAGCAGACAGTACTTCTTCATGGTGAAACATCCTGTGGCTACAGGCAGGTTGTTTCTACTCTATCAAAAACTAATACACTGCGGCCTTTCCCCATAGTTGTTCACTAATGTTCTATATCCTCAACTTCACTATCAAATCATGAACACGGTGGCTTTCCTTAAAACCCTGTGCTCTTTTTAAAAGACCATGGGAAGAATTACACTAAAGGGAGGTCTGTCCCACCATTATTTAAGAAAGGAAAAGAGTAACTTAATACAATGAATGTGCCACCTGCCTCATAAATTCTCTAAAAACTGTTTTAAAATCTACTACCCAGAACCCAATTGTGCCACTATCCCCTGATGAGACAGCCCACTCCAATTTCTCTTTGAAGTCCTTGCTTTGCTAAATAACCTTTGTTTAAACTGTGTCTCTCAACTGAATTCTTTCCTTGGAGAAGACAAGAAAAAAGATTGTATTTAACACACCCAAACTCAACACACACAGCATATACACAATGCACAGTACACTGCAAACACAGAATACTACATATTAAATATCACATATACACATGTACACCACTGTTGCTGGAGGGCTTATCTCCAGGTTCCCCAAGCCCCGCAGTCCCACAATCCACTTATAAAATAATCACTCAGATGCTTATATTACTTATAAACTGTATGGCCGTGGTAGGCTTCTTGCTAACTGTTCTTTTATCTTAAATTAACCCATTTTTATAAATCTATACCTTGCCACATGGCTGGTGGCTTACCAGAGTCTTTACATGCTGCTTGTCCTGGTGGTGGCTGCAGTGTGTCTCCTCCCTTCTTCCTGTTTCCCCAATTCTCCTCTCTCCTTGTCCCACCTATACTTCCTGTCTGGTCACTGGCCATCAGTGTTTTATTTATATAGAGTGATATCCACAGCACTTCCCCTTTTCTTCTTTTTTTAAAAAGGAAGGTTTTAACTTTAACATGGTAAAATTACATATAACAAAACAATTATCGAGCAAGAATTATAGTTACAATATTAAAGAAGATGTTCTATCTATCTTATATTTGTGAGTTTAAGGTTTTATATCTAACTTGTCTTTTATCATAACTGAGGAAATTACAACTATCTAGTTTTCAACCACATCAAAGACCTGAGAAGGAACATAATGGTACCTGAGAAATGGTAGATGGATGCAAGCAACTTTCGGGAATCTTGCAAGAGTAGACCAAGACAGCTGGCAGCCTGGACAATCACCTAATGTTTCTCAGCATTGTTAGTGCATTCAAATTGGCTACAGGCCTAGAGTATCTGACAGACCATTTTCAGAAGCAGGAATTCTGAGAGACCATCTTACCCTGTCTTGGCAGAGTACAGTGGTCACTTTCCTTGTGTCCCACTTGTCCAGAAAGGACAGCATTGCATTCGTACTGTCAGCCGTCAAGGCAAGGGCAGTTCTTTGTCCAGTAGGCCATTTTGTGCCAAGAAGACAAACTTTCAAATGGAAATGTCTTAGAAGCCCAACATTCTCTCGGGATCAAATTGGTGCAGCCAGGAGCAATTGTGTCTCACATCAACAGAATTCTAAGTTATTTAAATGCCATATTCTCTAGGTCTATGAAGTGTTTGAAGATTACCTATCTATCTGAAATATATCTATGTATACCTAGAAGACTTAACTAACATGGGAACAAATATGATTATCATAGATGACTAATTATTAATCTATTTTTTAATTACCCATTACAATTTTAAACCATAATACCTCAAACAAAAATAGAAATATATATATATATATACAGTATAACAAAATTAATATATAGAAATATATATACAGTATAACAAAATTAACTTCAAGTTTGTATCAATCAACTAAAATTTATACCAATGTAAAACATTTTAAACATCAACTAAAATCTATACCAATGTAAAACAATTTAAACAAGTTGTTCTTTAAAAGTAGGTTCATTAATCTACCCTTTTATCTTATTATCTCTATATCCTCCTATATATCTATATCACACCACAC
Organism: Peromyscus leucopus; assembly: GCF_004664715.2. Taxonomy (NCBI): domain Eukaryota; kingdom Metazoa; phylum Chordata; class Mammalia; order Rodentia; family Cricetidae; genus Peromyscus; species Peromyscus leucopus. Next base: position 29,610,877 of record NC_051064.1, on the reverse strand, counting down.
ACACATACAATTATATGCACACATGCATAGCAATTTATAATCCACAGTGGCCTTCATCCTCAGAAAACAGCATGAACAGAGCTTGCTGCCCAATACACAGGCAGATACACTCAGCACAGCTATGGAGAAACTACAGCTTCCCAGTATGGTGTGAGCTCCATGGCTTGTATGAGGCCCCCGTCTATGCCACTGTACGTTGAAACTCACTCTGAGATGTAGTTCTAGAACAAGGCCTCAATGAACCCACTCAAGTCAGGCAGATGCCTTAGCCCTGATTTCTGCTCCTACAACCTGGCTATTATTCAGATCCTACTTTACCCCTCAAGGCCTTGGGGTACAAATCTAAGCCCTCCAGTGCTCCAGACAGCCTTGTCCCAGGGTGAGGAGTAGATATCCACCTCTCTGTGAACCTCAGAGCTGGATCAAAGGGCCCCATCAGACACATTTATTCCTCCACTATCCTGCCCCAAGTTTGGTGGGATGGCCAGTTCCATCTCCCCTCAAAGTTCAGGTAGCCCACAGCAGAGAAGCTGGGGCAGCCCCAATTTCAAGGGTTCTATTCATCTCTGCAGTGGCACCAGGCGAACAAGCAAACACATTGTTGTCTTTTCTTTTTATTCTTCTCTCATAGATTACATCCTGTTCAAAGCTTTTCCTCCTCCCACCCCCTCACCAGTCTCTCCCCTCCACCTTCCCTCCCCACCCCCAACACCCCACCCTCCCCAACCCTCCATCTCTGCCTCCCTACCCTCACCTCCATTGCCCCTCAGAAAATAGCAGGCCTCTTGGGGATGCCAACAAATCATAAACACAGCATAACAAGCTACAATAAAACCAGGCACATACCATCACATCAAAGCTGGATGAGGCAATCCAGTAAGAGGAAAAGGCTCCCACAAGCAGGCAAAAGAGTCAGCAACAGCTCTTGCACTGTTAGGAATCCCACAAGAACACCAAGCTACTTGACCATAACATATATGCAGAGAACCTAGGTCAGACCTAGGCTCCTCTGATCTCTGCGAGGCCCCGGGAATTCAGAGAATGTTGTGGGCCATGTTCTTGTGATGTCCGTTTTCCCTGATTCCTCAGATCCTTCCTCCCCTTCCTCTGCAGGACTCCTCAAGCTCTTCCTAATGTTTGTCTGTGAGACTTTGCTTCTGCTCCCATCAGTTGCTGTATGAAGTCTCTCTGGTCTCTTTGATGACAAGTCTGCTAGGCTCTGGTCCCAGAACACTCTGCAGGCAGGACAAGCTGTAGGTTGAAAGTTTTATGGCTGGATTGGTGTCCCATTCCCTACATTTGAGGCCTTGTCTGGTCACAGAAGATGGCTGGTTCAGGTGTTATGTCTTCCATTAATTGGAGTCTTTGCTAGGGTTACTCTTGTAGATTCCATGGAGTTTCCATTGCACTAGGTTTCCACCTTGACCCCAAAATGCCCCCCAATTACAGTCACTCCCAGTATTTTCTCCCTCCCTGCAACATGATCTCTCCTGTTCCTAAACTAACCCCACCTGTCTCTAGTCCACCCACAAAATCTATTCTATTTCCCCTACCCAGGGAGATCCTTGCATCCCCCCTTAAGCCCTCCATGTTACTTAGCCTCTCTGGGTCTGTGGATTGTAGCATGATTTTCTTTTACTCTACAGCTAATATCCACTTAGAAGTGAGTACATACCAAGCAAACACATTTTTTAATTGGGTATCTAATCAGTGTTCTCTTTCCAACAAGGTGTTTAGCTACCATGGAGATATCTTAGCATGGACTGTTGCTATAAAACAGACCCAGGGTAGAACCAGGCAAAACTAGCTTCAGCTGAATAGGGGGGCATGTGGACCTACTATTTGACCCTAGACTCATTAGTGGCTCACTGTAATATGTTTCCCAGATGAAATTCCCACCCACAAACACTCTAGCTCAGACCTCTTTCCAGCCCATGTGAGAATTCCAGGGATTAAGTCAACCCTCTGCAAGAAAATGTTATAGTCTTCCATAAAGGGTCCTTTATCCTTGGTCACATGAGAAACTTATCTGTAGATCTCTCTCCAAGCTTCTTCTTATTTGGCTTATGGACATTTCCTTCTCTGTTCAGGTACTTTTGTCATGAGACCTGTGAGAGAAATGAATAAACCAATTGAAGCAGATGTTGACAACAAAAGAATTGCCCACATACACCACCTCTACCCAAGAGATTTAAAGAATAAGGCAGCCAAGGGGCCGCACAGCAGGAAACATAAACCACAAACACACTGGCATGGTAGGATTACCCTGGCCAAGAACAGTGGGCCATGGCTGTGATTTTTTTTAACTTTTATTGATTATCTGTGGATTTCACATTATGTATCCTGACCTCACTTATCTCCCCATCCCCTAAGTTCCATCCTCTGCCTATGAACCTCCCCCTAAAAACAAAACAAACTTTAAAAAGGAAAACCGAAACTCAAACAAGAAGAAAAAGAAAAAGAAGGATCTCATCTTGGAAGCTATAGTGTGGCCCGCTGAGTCACACAGTTCACCCTTTAGTCCATCTATTTTTACTTGTAAGTGTTCATTGCTGTGAGTCATTGGTCTGGTTCGAGACCTCTGGCCTCTGCTACACTCTCAACACTGGGTCCTCACTGGGACTCCTCTTGGATATCCTGTTGTTATCCTGTGTCATGGAGATCCTGCAGTTTTTAATCTGTAGGTTCATCCCCTTCACATGCTCCAACAGTTCATAGATGTGGTGGATGTTAGGGTGACCTAACTCCACAGCCCCGGTTCTGGGTCTGGGTGGTAGCTGAGTTGGTCAGCCTGCCAGCTTTCCCTCATCATCACTCCCTGGATGATCTCTCCCATACTGCCTTGGCTAGCTCACCCAATGCAGCCTGCAGCAAAGAGCAGAGCCAGTTCTCTTCTTCTTAGGTCCTCAGATCAGGCTCACTCACACTCACACCACCAGGACCAGCTCTACTGTTTGCCCAGGTGAGGTGCAGGGCCAGCTTTCCCAGTTGCTGTAGGTGGTATACAAGGAGGGGCAGGGTCAGCTCTCCTGCTCTCATGTCCTCAGGGCTGGCTCACCTGCACCCCTGATAACAGAGTCAGCTCTAGTGTGCTGTCCATGTGGGGTGCAGGGCCCGCTCTCCTGTGTGCTGCAGCTCACGACAGGCAGGGCTCGTTCTCTTACCCAGGACCAACGCTCTCACCTGCCACAGGTAGCAATGGGTGGGAAGGGGAGGCTTCTTTCCTTCACCCGAGCCACCGCATGGCAGGTGGGGCTGAGGTTGGTTCCTGCCACTCTGAAGCCCTCAGGGACAGCTCTCCTGCTGCAGTATCCAGCAAGGGGCAGGGCCAGTGAAAGGCTGGGCTGGCTCAGCACAGCCCTTAGATTTCCACATGCATGGCTCCTATAACCCCTCTGCAACTGGAGTTCCACAGACTCCAACTGCAACAGGACCCAGATATGGCCCTCACAGCAGCTCAGGCCCAGACATCACCATGGCCCTGGTGACAACACAGACTACCCAAATCATTATGGCTCTGGCAACAGTATGACCATCAGACACTAAGGTGGTCTCCAGTGGTTGACTAGACAGACCCTAACCACCTGCTTGGCTCTTGATGGTAACAGGAGCCATGGCCACCCACCAGCTCAGACCCTGACTACTGTAGTGACCCAGACATGGCCCTCAGAAGCAGCCTTTGCCCAAATTACACCACAGACCCAGATGAGAGCACAGGCAACTCCAATCAGCATGGCCCTGGCCGCAGCACAGTCCTTGGACACCCACCTGCTACAGGTTGCAGCTCAGACCCTGGGCATCCATGTGGTCTCTGGTGGCAACATGGGCCACCACAGACATAAATACAGACCCCATGTGGGATCACAGACTCAGACATGCTCCTAGACAGCAGCCTATCCTCAGATGTCACCATGGTCCCAGGTGCCTATGAAAGCCACCTGGATCACCATGACCCCCACAGCAGCACAGACCTCGGACACCAACATGGCCCCAGGTAGAGGCCCTGACCCCTGGTACTGGCATGGCCTTCAATTGTATCAGGAGCTATGGACATTAACATAGACCATGGCTGTGGTAGGGTCAGGGACCCAGACATGGCTCTTAGGAGCAGCCCTGTCATGGATAATATTATGGCCCCAGGTGACAGAGCTGGTAACCAAAACCCACATTGCCCCAACAGTGGCACAGTCCTTGGATACCAACATGGTCACAGGCTCTGGCATAGACTCTGGGGATCTTCATGGCCTCTGGTGGCAACCTGGGCCACCAGACACCAACACAGACCCAACTGTAGTAGGACCACAGACCCAGACATGGTCCTCAGCAGCAGCCCAGGGCCCAGACATCACCATGGCTCCAGGTGGCAGCATAGGCCACCCTGACTGGCATGGCCCCTACAGCAGCGTGACCCTCAGACACCATCGTGGCCCTAAGTGGTGGCCCAGACCACAGGCCTTTGCATGATCCCCAGTGGCAACAGGAGCCACAGACATCAACTAAGGCCCCTCTGCTGCTTCAAGGACTTAGACCAAGACCTGGACCCCAGCAATAGCCCATGCCTGGAGATCACCCTCAACCTGGATGGCAACCAGGCCATTCACATCTGTTCCTCACCACCCTCACATTTTCAGATCTGCCTCTCTCCCCAGCCCATGAACTGTTCTGCCTCTCTCTTCCATTTTTCCACCCTGTACTCACTCACCATAATGGTCCCCTGACAACTGGTGGGCTCTTGGTTGAGTCCTGCCCACCATAGCCACAAAGCATGGTGCAAAGATGTTGCTTTTCATCTCTCATGTGCCTGGATCTAGAAATCATGGGCTTGGTATGATGGTGACCACCCATCCAGCGCCAAAGTCACTGGGTGGGCTCCTGGTTGGTGGTGGCCCTCCAGACCATGGGGTGTCTCAGGGGAGCCATCTGTGTCCCCCACCACTCAGGCCTGGAAAGTCACAGCCTGGTGGCTGTGATCTTGTCAATCTGTTTTTCTAGAGTCTGGACATCTTATCCAGATTTCCCTTAGCACACTTCTTCACAAAGGCCACCAGCTTGCATCATTCTGAACATGATGGAGAGAACAGGAGCAAAACTTAGGAAGAAAGTCCAAATGTAGGCCTTGTTCAGCCTGGGGAAGCAAGGGCCTACCATATGTTCTATTCCCTGGGACTACTGATGCTTCCCTAAAGGGTGGTGCAGGAGCCAGAGGGGAAGGAATGCTCCTCGGAGTCAGTTGTTCCCAGCACATTCATCTCAGAATGCTACCCATGCTTTCTGCATGCTCTCTGCACCAATCCAAGGCTGCCAGCCCTGAGAATCCTAAACAGAACTCTCCCACAGTCCACTGGTCCTGAAGATCTTTTCTCTGGCTTGACCTATACTTGGCCCATCCTCAGTAGCTCTCAGAAAACCCCAAATAACAAGCTTCATGGTCTCTGGAACATACCACTTCCTTTTCCCATGAGCCACATGATTGCAGCAGTTCTTGCTATACAAAAACTGTGAGAGAAGATATGTACGGTTTGCAGTCAGACATTATAATCCCAGGAGAAATTAACAGTCAGTGCACTCAGACACTAGCAGATCCAAGACATTATTTAAAGAGGCTTTGCACCTGTTTCTGCAGTGGCTCAGACTAAAAGTCTGGCTTGAGGAAATGCAAGGGGAAGCAACACTATCTGTAGGCCTCCAAGTTTAAAATTGGACTCCACTTCTTTTTTTTTTTTTTTTTTTTTTTTTTTTACTTATAAACTGTATGGCCATGGCAGGCTTCTTGTTAACTGTTCTTATATCTTAAATTAACCCATTTTTATAAATCTACACCTTGCCACGTGGCTCGTGGCTTACCGGCATCTTTATATGTTGCTTGTCCTGACGGTGGCTGGCAGTGTCTCCCCCTCCTTCTTTCTGTTCCCCCAATTCTCCTCTCTCCTTGTCCCGCCTGTACTTTTTGCCTGGTCACTGGCCAATCAGTGTTTTATTTATATAGAGCGATATCCATAGCACTTCCTCTTTTCTTTTTTATTTAAAAAGGAAGGTTTTAACTTTAACATAGTAAAATTACATATAACAAAACAATTATCAAGCAAGAATTACAGTTACAATATTAAAGAAGATATCCTATCTATCTTTTATATGTGAGTTTAAGGTTTTATATCTAACTTATCTTTTATTATAACTGGGGAAATTACAACTATTTAGTCTTTAACCATATCAAAGACCTCAGAAGGATATAATACTACCTGAGAAATGGGAGAAGGATGCAAGCAACTTTCGGGAGCCTTGCAGGGTAGACAGAGACAGCTGACAGCCTGGACAGTCATTCAAAGTTCTCTTGTAAAGTTGGGGCATCGGTCTTTAGCCCGCAGGCCTAGAGTCTCTCATTTACTTTTCTCTGTGTCCTGTAGAATGTCTTGCAGTTTCTTCTGTAAATTAGGAACCTCTACGGCCATACCACCCTGAACGCGCCCGATCTTGTCTGATCTCGGAAGCTAAGCAGGGTCGGGCCTGGTTAGTACTTGGATGGACTCCACTTCTTTAATGTGACATTTTCAGACCTAATATGGTGTCTTAGTCTGCATTGTGTTGCTATTCAGTGAATTCTACAGTCTGAAAATTTCTTAGAGCCTGAGAGGTTAAACTGCCACATCTAGTAAAATCTTTCTTGCTAGTAGAGACTCTTTAGAGTGCAAGTGTTACAAAGGATTTTCTATGGTAAGAAGGGCACATGCAAGATGGAGCCGAACTAGTGTTCTTAACAGCTTACCCCTGAGAGAACATAGTGGCCTTTTAACTCATTAACCCGTGAGTCTGTGAACAGATTCATCCATGCACAAGAACAGGGCTTAATCCTACCTTTTAAAGGCCCATCTGGTCCCAATCTTAATACCTCACAAGGGAGGGGGTTCAAATTTCAGCATGTGTTCTGATAGGGACATTCAAACCTCAGCAGACTGAGAAATGTTTCTGGGTTCTGTGAAACTGAAGCCCCAGAGGCCTCCAGATGAGCTAAGGCTGTCCTTCCCCCTTGCTGAAGAGCCCAGAAACAGTCTGTTCTAGATCACACAAAGCAGCTGTAAAAGGTCTCTGATTCCCTAACTGCCTCCTAAATAATGAGTGGCAAGTCTCCGCACAGAAAATAGAAACTTCCCCAGAATGTGCTCAGTCTCATTAGACAAACTTGGGTGTGGTGGGGAGGAGATGAGACTGAATACATGGGTACATGCCCTGTGGGTTTAGAATTTCATATTATAGCAAGGATGACTGTAGCTGCTCCCAGGGGGCTGACGGGATAACTCCTCCTTTCCTGGGCCTCACAATGGCCTAGAGTGATTAGGATGAAGAATCCAGGACAGCCTTAGCAAAGCATTGAGGAAGGAATCACAAAACCAGAGATCCTGCCTCTCCTCAGAGGGCTTAGAAGACACACCCTCCTTCACTTAGGAATACCTTATGACAGAATGATTGACCAGGGAGACTGTAAAGGGAGGACTGACCAGGGAGGCTGTAAGGGGAGGACTGACTGGGGAGGATCTAAGGGAAGACTGACCAGGGAGGCTGTAAGGGGAGGACTGACCCAAGTCAACAAGGCAGGGGAGAAATGGGTTGATCCTGGCCCAGCTCAGGCTGAGAAGTCAGTAAACATTTCCCCTGGTTGCTGTATCAGATTGTGAAAGTATGCAGTCAGACCCTGAGGAGTGCAGGATTTCAAGGCTTTAAATACAAGTTCAAAGATGTGCTGAAAACAGGCGTGCAGGCCATTTGGGCTTGGGTCATGGAACTAACATATTGGCCCCTGCTGGTCAGCATGTCTAGGGATATAGCAATATTATATTGAATATTTAGATGTGCCTGTGTTTCAGCTTGTTCTACATAAGCTGTATGCTAATTAAGAAAAATGGTGGGGTCCAATACTACTTTCATTAAATAGGGCCAATCATAATAGGTTTGTAAATGCATTGTCCACTGTCGCAGTACCTGTTTAAAATATGGTGAGTCAAAATGGCTAAGATCAAAAGCACTGCAGACAATTGGAGCTTATGTTGGAGAGGATGTGGAGCAAGGGGAACACTCCTCCACTATTTGTAGGAGTGCAAACTTATACAGCCACTTTGGAAATCAGTATGTCAATTTCTCGGAAAATTGGGAATCAATCTTCCTCAAGACCCAGTTGTATCACTCTTGGGCATATACCCAAGGCATGCTCAATCATACCACAGGGACACATGCTCAACTATATTTGTAGCAGCATTATTCATATTAGCCAGAAACTGGAAACAACCTAGATGCCCCTCAGCTGAAGAATGTATAAAAAATATGTGGTACATATACACAATGGAGTACTACTCAGCAGAGAAAAACAATGATATCATGAAATTTGCAGGCAAATGGATGGAACTAGAAAATATCATCCTGAGTGAGGTAACCCAGACTCAGAAGAACAAACATGGTATGTACCCACTCATAAGTGGATACTAGATGTAAAAGAAAGGATAACCAGACAACAACCCACAACTCCAGAAAAGCTAGCTAACAAGGAAGACACTAAGAAGGATGCATAAACTGCCCTGGGAAGGGGAAATAGATGAGATCTCCATGAGTAAACTGGGGATGAGGGGTGGGCAATGGAGGGTAGGGAATGAGGAATAAGAATATAAGGGAATGGGATGGTTGAGCTGAAACAGGGATGGAGGGGGAAAGCAATGAAAGAGATACCATGATAGAGGAAGACATCATGGGGAAAGAGAGAAACCCGGTGCTAGGGAAGTTGCCAGGAATCCCCAAGGATGACCCCAGCCTGGGCTACTAGCAATAGTGGAGAAGGTGCCTGAACTGAACTGGCTTGCCCCAAAGATCAGACCAGTGAATACCCTAACTGTCATCACAGAGCTTTTCTCCAGTGAGTGATGGAAGCAGATCCAGAGATCCACAACCAAACACCAGGCAGAGCTCCAGGAGTCCAGTCAAAGAGAGAGAAGAGGGATTCTATGAGCAAGTGCATCAGGACCATGATGGGAAAACCTGCAGAGACACCAGACCAAACTAGTGGGAACTCATGAAAGTTAAATCAATGGCTGTTGAGCCTGCGTGGGACTGGACTAGGCCCTCTGCATAGCAAAACAATTGTGTAGTTTGATCTGCTTGGGGAACGCCCTGGCGGTAGAATCAGAATCTATCCCTGGTGCATGAGGGGGCTTTTTGCAGCTCATTACTTATGATGGGACACCTTGTGCAGCCTGGAGGCAGGGCGAAGGGCTTTGACTTGCCTCTACTGAATGTGCCCCCTCATGGGAGACCTTGCCTTCCCTTGTGGGGGGGAGTGAAGGGTGGGAGGGGGAGCTGGGGGTAGAAGGAGGGAGTAGGGGGATCTTTGATTGGTATGTAAAATGAATGAAAAAATTTTTCTTAATAAAAAAAATATGGCAAATCAGGACCTGATTCATTAGCAGCTTTATGAATCAAAGACAGATCCATAAGAGGGGTGGGCACCCAGAGCTGGGTGGCCGCATTAGGATCTACATTAACTGGAAAGACTAAAGGATTAGTAGAGTGATACTTTATTGTTGGAGCTTGCATAAGGGGCTGAGGTACCGAGGTGGGGCAGGCCTTAGTTACTGAGGTTGGTTTTGCCTTAAGAGAATCACAGTGATGCTCTTCAGGGCGTGAGGATGAGGGAAGTTCTGCCCAAGAATGGAGTTCCCTCTTTGGGTAGTGAGGTGTGAGGGGATTATATAGGAGGTTTCTTTGATGGGTTGACCTCATCCTCCAAATCTGGCTCTACATATGGAGGTGGGAAGTCAAGCCAGAGGGTATTCATTTTTTTGTAATTTACAGTGTTCTTTAAGAACATCATCCGTGGTGCCTGATTTTATACAAGCTATAATGCCTAATAGAATAGGTATGAATGATGCATGTAGAGATTTCCCTTCCTGAACCTCTCTTTTTCTGGCTAGGAATAAAATACGCATCCAACGGGAAGGATCCCAGATATTGTCAGGAGATGTCCAGGGTGCTATGACAGTGGCTTCAGCCCAAAAACTAGCCAGGTTTGTATGCTTGACGTGGTCTGTAAAAGAGCTTTAAGTGCTAATAACTGAGGTTCTCTTGCAGTAGCAGAGAAATTACCCATTGTTCGTTAAAGGAAGGAGACAAGACTAGACTCCTGGGAGTACTTGAGATAGCTGTCAGCGGGAGTTAAAAGCTGCAGCCTCTCCTGATCACAGCCTCAGCCACAGCCGCTGAATGGCCTTTTGCTCTGAAGCACAGGAGTGAAAGGCTGCAGAAGTCTGGAGTCCTAGAGCCCGCCCTTTCCTGCAGCCACCGGGTGGGAGGGACCCACCTTCCCTCCTGCTCCTAGACCAGGCAGCATGAGAGAGTGCTCAGATTTCAGGCAGCCCACCTTCTCCTTTCCACACCTGTGACTGGACAGGCAGGAGAAAGTGCATGAGGTTTAGGCGACCCACTTTCTCTGGTACTGCGGGTGTAGCGGTGGGGGGGCCGCGGGGTAGGTGGGCTTATGGTGGGGGAGGGCAGGACAGCATGCATTTGGTGCTGCCTGAGAGGCAGGCTTATCTCAAAATGGGCACTCCTTAACTGCCACCTCATGGGTGGGGGCAAGACACCCACATCCACTGCCTTTGTTAGTTGGGGAGGTGCAGACTGAATGCTTGGCCCCTGACACCCCCTGTACTACAGGCTGGGCTTAGGAGAGGTGGAAGGGAGCTGGATAGCTTGCCTCAGCTATCATTCCTGTAGCTGAGAAATGACCTATGCTCAGGCAGATCAGGGTCAGGTCCAAATGGGACAAGCAGAATGCAAAAGAAAGTGACTGCTAGACTTTGCCAAGACAAGGTATAACAATCCTTCAAAAATTCCTGCTTCACAAAAAAAGTCTGTCAGATATTCTAGACTTGTTGGCTGAAGATGAATGCCCTAACTTTACAAAGGAACCTTGGCTGACTATCCAGGCAATGAGATGTCTCTGTCATTTCTTAGTTTTGGAAATTGATTGCTCTGCACTTCCTGTACTCTCAGGCAATATTATATCTTTCTTGGGTCTTTGATGGGGTTGAAGACTAGATAGTTAGGCTTACAGTTTCCCTTAGTCATGATACAAAGTAAATTAGGTACAAAACTTGACTCATCAAGAGAGGATAGATCATGGAGTATTTTCTCTGAACTTGCCAAATACAAATGGGCTGGACATTGTGAATATAATTCTTACCTGATAATTGTTCTTGTTGTTTGTAGTTTTATTATGATAGAGTTAAAAAAATCTTTCTTTTTTATTTAAACAAAAAAAGGAAAATGTTACAGCATATTCCTTTACACTCTGTGAAGATGTGTCACTGTGATTGGTTAAATAAAGAGATGAATAGCCAATAGCTAGGCAGGAAGAGATTAGGTGGGACTTCCTGGAACAGAGAGATCTCATGGAAGAAGAAAAGAAGAGATACCAGCCAGATATGGAGGAAGCAGGATAGGCAATACAGAGAAAGGTAACCGAGCCATGTAAAAGAACTTAGATTTTAAAATATGGGTTAATTTAAATTGTAAGAACTAGTTAGGAACAAGCTTAAGCTAAGGCCAAGCTTTCATAGTCAATAAGTCTCTGCTTAATTCTTTGTGAGTTGGCAGCCTAAAGAAAAAGCCTGATATCCTCTAACACCTACACATACTATCCTGCTAGATGTCTCCCAATTCTTCTGCTGTATCTATGCCGCAAGTCTCCATACTCTGTAATACTGTGATCAATAGTCCTTTTCCCATTTATTCCTTAACTCTTTAATATAAGATATAGAAAAACAATAAGTCTTCACCAGTTGCTCCAGTTGCCCAAACCTTGAATATACTTAGTTCACTGATTACTGTCAGATAAATTTTTCTTTCATAAAAAAAAGTGACTGTATATGTGGGATGTGCTAACTTTAGCTAATAAATGCTCTGATAATTTGATGATATGTCTGGGCTAGGTGCCACAATGGTAACTATTTTTTACAAACTTGTCCAGTTACACATGCATATATAGATTAGAAAATGCAACTTTTATTTATAATGAATGTAGTCTATTAGTGAACTTGTGTGTGTGTGTGTGTGTGTGTGTGTGTGTGTGTGTGTGTGTGTGTGTATGTGTGTGTGTGTGTGTGTGTATTTTGAGTCAAGGTTTCTCTGTGCAGCAATGGCTGTCTTGGAACTTGCTCTGTAGACCAGGGTGGCCTTAAACTCTAAGATTCATCTGTCTCTGCCTCCTGAGCACTGGAATGAAAGAAGTAGACCATCATGCCCAGATACTAATTAACTTTTCATAGTTTCATATTGTGTTTACATATATAGTTTACAATGTTCAAACATGCCACTGGCCCTGTCATTCTGAGAAATGATGGAATGAGCATCAACTAAAGGCCTTCTATGGCTCTTGTGTCAAATGTTCCTTTTATTTAACTTTTCCATCACCTATATGAGGAAGAAAAATACACAATTACGGGTAAAGAAACTGAAGCAACACAACTAGAAGCTGAGCTCAGATTTCTATTCCTAACTGTTCTAACTGACCTCCAACCACAAGCCTCACAGAAAGGTTCTCCCATCTGCTCTCCAAAGCAGGGCCAAAAGCACCCATCTCCAGCTTGGCTCTGCACACACTTTGTCTTAAATGGTTCTCTAAGGGTGTGCTAGCTTTGAACTTCATCAATTTTGCTTTGGTTTTAAGTATATTAATGCATATAATATATATTAAGTTTGTAAAGGTAAGTGTTGTTATTGTTCAGGTATAGTGAGACCAAAGGATCAGCAGACAGTTGCTATGGAAGAGCTAAGTTGTTACTTAAAGATCAAGAGGAGAAACATGAGTAGCATGGGGGGCGGGGGCGGGGCTTGACTGCAGATCCCTCTGCTTGCACTGCAGAAAGATGGATCGATAACTTCTCTTGAGAAGGTTCATGATCTCAGTCATCTCAAGGAAGCGCTCTTATAGTCAGTGGATTCCCCTTATCGTTAAGAACCACAGTGCAGATCTGATGGCCAGATAGTAACACCTAGCCATGACAATACATAAGAATCTGCTCAACAGCCTTTACTACTCAGAGCAGGCCTGACTTTCAAGACTGAAACAGCTGCTGTGGATGTCCATGCATATTGGTGCTTTCCTACATGATCCTGAGTCCAGCACTGAAAAAATGATGGGCAGCAGCATGGGAAAGGGTGATTGCTGACCTGCATATTGACAGCCACACTTGACAGTGACCTAGAGTTTAAGAACTCAGCAATTAAGTGATTAGGGTATGGGTGTGAGACTGATTGGCTGTATCTGAAAGGTGAACTTAGAGAAGAGTCCTTTCCTATCTCTAGGAATTAGATAATCATAGAGAGACAGTTCCCTGAGGATCAGCAAGGCCCTAGATACCAAAGCTTCAGAAACATAATAATAATGATGCAGGCAGCCTGTGTGCTAGAAAGATTTAACAGCAAGAATCACTACTGTCCAGGTCTTGATATAGGTTTGGCCTCGTTTGATGCCTGACATTTGGATATCAAACCGTTCCAACCTCCTTAAATGCAAAGAGATGAGAACTGCAGATCACCATTCAGGAAACCTGACTCACATGGAAGAACAGCTACCCTGGGAGTCTGGGGTTATACTTCCACAGCCAGTAAAACCCAGGCACTGAGCTGCTAAGGAATTTTGACAGCAGATAGTGCCACATGGTGCTGGGGCACAGTGTGTCCTCTGTGTTCCACAGGAAGAAGATTCTGAAGTTTGTCTCAGTTTGCCCCATGCATGTTTCTCCTTTGTTGAGTTTATTTGGTGTCTTTACCGTAATAAATCACAACCATGAGCACTGTGTATACTCCATGAAGCCTAAACCCTGGACTGACTGCTTCTTAGTCCCTACAGTTGGTGATCTGTATTACAGTTGGCCTTCTAAATGCCATCCTTTGCTATTTGAGCTTCTTTGAATATTAGGAAGCATTCTGCTACCTGCAATGGTGAAACTCATATTCCCCTAGAAATGGTGTCATCCTGGAGATGCACAGAAATGAATGCCCAGTCTAACTCCTGCTCAGGAACCTGGACACTGCTACCTAGTGTGGGTGCCTAAACCCCTTCTGACAATCCATTCACATGCAGAGATGCTGTTAATGCCTCCTAAAATGTACTGTGTCCATTCACCCGGCACCAATTCCAGAAGGTCCCAGACTCCTTGGAAGGTAAGATGCCACAAATTACTTGGAAAAATATCTAGAACATAACAAATGTTTTTACTACCATCATTAATTATACAAAACAATGACTTTTATTGTGATGACAATGTGATATCCCAGAACTTTATGGTGGTCTGGTTGTGGGTTTAGACAGACAGCATTTTCCTTGGTTTACTCCACAAGTGGAAACATAAAGTTGGCCACAGAAGTTGGCAATAAGAACAAGCAAAATGTGCTGTCAAGTTACATGTAAATACAAAAGTCACCAAGCTACCCAGAGCACAGAGGTCATTCTGTTGCTGTCCCCCTTGTCTTCTCAGTGACATCTAAAGAAAGGATTGACCTTAAGAATGCTGATAAACCCACAAAAGATGAGTAGGCTCATTGTTGGCAATCAAAGCTACATAGTTTGATAAGTAACTGAAATTACCAGAGTAATAAAAAGAAAAAAATATATCTACAGGAAGATGGCTTTATTTTGTGTACTATAAAGGCACTGGAAACATCAGTTAATATCTTTTAAGAGAGTTCTCTTTCTAGATATTTAGCCAGGGATTCCATCTGCTTTGCCCAAGATCCAGACTTGCATGCAGATCCCACACACTAATGATATGGATACAGATTCTGCACATAGGACAAGAGGTGGTAGGTACCTCCGGAACCAAGCAGAGTGAAGGCATGTAGTTCTCACCAGTTTACAGCTGGTCTCCTGTCTACATATTCCAACATTAAACTGTTCCCAGTGGCCTGGTCTGTCTGCCCTGTGACATCATACACTCCAGTATGACTCATGGAACACTTCCATCAACTCACAGTGCTGTTTCTGTAGAGATGAGTCATTCTCCACATGGAAAAACTTCCTTTGGGCAACATACCAGACACCCATGGAAGCAAGTTTGGTATCTCATGCACATTTTCTCATTTACTCTCTTATGACCTCCGGAATTGCACTATAAGCTGCCCTATGGAGACCCCCCCAGGGCCACCGGCTTTCAGCTTCTGTCTCCATCCCTGGGCTCAGAATCCATTACTAGAAACTGTACCTATGAAAACACTGTTCCTACTGCTGGTCTCACACTGTAAAGAAGAGGCTGAAGCCCCTGCAGACTCTTCTCAGAGACACCAACTGCAAAGATTGCTCTGGATGCTTCTGATAGAGGTAATTTAGGCAACTGTTATGGTTGATGTTATACATCAACATGATTAAGTTAGCAAGTCTCTGAGGCACTCAGGTGTGATTAAGTCAGAAAATAGGTTACCTTCCATAATGTGGTTAGGCCTCCAGTCAACTGAATAAACAAACTGTATAAACAAAAGATCTCCTGAATGAGTAGGAATTTTACCTACACAACACAATTCAGAAAATCTGCCTGACTCCTTTCTTTCACACTCAAGGTTGCAAAGTCACCTCTTACCTGAATCTTCCACACCTGTTAACTCCCTATGGCATCTAAACAGTTCCTCCCCTTCTCTCCCTCCCCTCCTCTTCTCTCCCCTCCTCTTCTCACCTCTCCCTGTACACATAAGCAAGAACTAAGAAAAACGCCAACCAGGATCATCAGATTATGTGTGGGATTTGCCACAATCAAATGGTGCAAATACTCAATGGTATTTTAGAAACTGAAGGGAAGGTGATTCAGAAGGGTGCTAAAATTCAAGAGTCAACACTCAGGAATATATGAAGGACAAATTTCTAGAAGAAGAGCCAATGATGGCAATTATTAAAAGTTAATAACTGACTCTTGAAAGTAAAGTGATAAACCTTAGCATACTTCTAGATATATGAGAGAGGAATGAGACTTCCAGAACTAAATTTCTCTAAAGCAATAATACCATGCCCCAATCACTGCAGTAACAGAATTCCCCTAAGTTATTGCTTCATTAAGATACAATATAGATCCCTAGGGACCTCTGCAATGGGATTACAGCTAAAATCCCTATTTAGCCCTCATTTTCATTTAACATTAATGACAAAATCTATGAAATATATACTCTATAACTTAAAAGAATTATGTCACTCTCCATTGTTTTATTACGATGTCAAGACACTGTGTGCAAATGAGAAAGTTACTGACATTTTATCTTAACTCAGAACACCCAAGACACAGGGCCTTTGACTTGAAGAGGAAGATTTAAATAATGGGTACTTCACCCAATGTCCTTTGAAAGCAAGAAGCAAAGCAGTTTCTAAAGCATGAAAGAAAATGATAAATCAGGAGAAACTGCATTTTCAAAGGCAACATAGACACTAGAGTAAGTGGACAAAAATCCACCACACTGTTGCTATGCAGTCAGCCATCTAGAAAGTTTATGTGGCTTTTTGAAATGGAGTGATCTTTGCTTTGTTGTGATATTTTGTTTGTGTTCTGACAAATAAACCTTGCCTGAAGATCAGAGGGTAGAGTTAGCCTCTAGTTAACCACAGAGATCTAGAAATCTGTACAGACAGGAGACAGGAAGTGATATGGCTGGGTGGAGAGAGGAAGTGATAAGGCAGGGCAGAGGTAAGAGCTTGGCCCTTTTTGGTCTGAGTAGTTGGAGAGGCAAGAGGTGACTGTGGCTGCTCCTTTGCTTCTCTGACTTGACTCCGGGTTTTTATTATTAAGACTAATTAGGATTGGGCTTCAGAGGATCTTTCAAATGAAGACATACAAAGCTATTAATTAGAAAGCTACTGTTTTCTCTGTTCATTCCCTGCTGAAGCCTTCATCTCTCTGTCACTTGAGTTCCTGGTCCTTTTTAAGGTAACCATGGTCCTGTGTCCTTTGTCCAATTCCTGGGTCAAACATGCCTCTGATTCAAATCTCTAAGGTCACCAAATCCTCTTCCCTAATATCCCACTTCCCCAGTATGGCAGTTAAAAATAGGGACAGGAGCAAGAGGTGACACCAGATAAACCCACTCCTCAGAGTGTCTAGTGGTTTTATAAGCTGCCGGTCACTGTTGCTGTATACAAACTGCTTCCATAGTAGAGTCAACATAGTTTTGACATGATTCTTTTAACTCTTAGAAAAAACAAAATCCACAGAAGCTTAGCATTTCTCACCAGGGCTTCCTTGAGGATATGCTGCAAAATTTTTAAACCTATGATTTCTTTAATGAACATAAGTATACTTCCTCTCACCTCCACTGATTAGAAATTATTGTATATTATTGAATAATGGCATCTGAAAAACAAAAGACAGACTGGAAACATCTAAAGAGCTGGCCTGCCACGGTCTGTGTCTTGGCTCCCTGCATTCCACCACCTCTCTGAATGTAACCAGAGTCCAGAATCTGACATCTGTACATATGCTGCCACAAAAAGAAAACCCGGGGACAGGGGGTGTGAAGGAAAATAGCTTCACTTACAGTTTGACTCAGAACTGGGGAGGAAAAGTTCTCTCCTCCTTTCCTACATCAATGTTGCATCTTTATAGAACAAAAAAAAATGAAATAAATTCTGGAAAATATACATCTGTATTGTTGGCTATGTAATACTTTTTCAGAGCTCTGAGTCTCTTTCTTGGAGAGAAGTCCTTTCCTACCCCATGGCTATAAGTTATTGTTCCCATCAGGGGATGTCCTGGGGAAATTTTAATTGTCTTGAGATAATTCTTTAACAACTCTTTTTAACACTCTTTGCAGTGGTTTGAATAAGACATGTCCCTCCATAGGCTTGAATATTTGAACTCTAGGTTCCTTGTTGGCTGTACTTGGGCACATTGAGGAGAGGTTTAGAAGGTAAGGCTTTGCTGGAAGAAGTATGTCACCAGGAGAGGACTCTGAGATTAAAATCCTCATGCTACATCCAGTACACTCTCTCTGCTTCATCCTAGAGGCTGGGGGTGTGAACTCTCAGCTTCCTGCTCAAGTCACGATTCCTACTGCCTGCTGCCATGCCTCCCCACCACGATGGACTCTTCTCCCGCTGGAACCATAATGCCAAATGAATTCTTCCTTATATATGTTCCCCTGGTCATGGTGTTTTAACATAGCAACTGAAGTAAAACTAATACGATTACCATCTCCCTTCTTGTGCATCCTCTGTCTGAAGAGATCTGTAGTTTTGTGTCACTGGTATCAGGTAACTATGGATAAGAAATAATTTTTTTTTCATGGCTTCCTGGCTTTAATTACTTACCAAAGTGCAGGCATAAGTGGCTCCATTTTCTGTTGTTCTCTCTACGTAGTCCTATAACAGGGCCCCAAGACCTGAGCACAGCTGACCATGATGGAAAATCCATTCAGGCTGTAAAATTCAGCACTTAACACCACCTGTCCAAACTAAAACAGAGGCCTGATCCATCAAAGTCTATAGTTCTGGGAAAGTATCTAAATGTACTAATCTTGCTTTTTAGTTTCTGTAGTTCCTCTTCTGGCTAATTGTTCTTATTGACTGAAGTATGTCAATCTAGGACATGGTTTTTGTGCTTCAAAGCTCAACGTGAAAAAGACTCGGGGCTGCACTGTGATCCTAAACATCCAATGTAGTCCCCAGCTTGCTAATAAAGACTTTCCATTGGCTTAAACCCATGTCCAGTCTGCTCTGGTGAATGCTCCACAACAGTCCAGGTTGACCTTGAACTCATGATCCTCTGGAAATATGGATCCTGTGCCACCCTGTCCTTTGTGTCTTAGTTCTTACAGTCCCCTGCTTTGTCTCTATATGACTCTATGAAGACAACACTGACTAACTGCCCTATGGTTGGTTTCACTTCTCTTGATTTGTTAGGATAGTATTGTTTTCTTGGTTTGTCCAATCTAACAATCAGAAAGTCAAAGTTCCTCCTCCCCTCACCAAAAAAACAAAACAAAACACCTTTTTGGCCAAATTTAAGCAATGGGAAGTTTTAAGAGGGGCATTTAGCATGTATTGACCTAGAGCTCATTTTCAATTTCTTAGAATAGCATTAGAGTTATACTCTATACAATGTCAACTGACAAGTTACAAAGTTTTTAAAGGAAATTATAAAATAAAACCAAATAATGCTTTGTAATTTATAAAATCATAGCAGAATTCACTGTAACCATTTTAAAACCTCTTAACTATTACAGTAGCACTTCTTAGAATGCAAAATGTTTGGGAATGTTTAATTGTACTCAAAAATTATGATCATAAAATAATTAGGAACATACATAAAAGTGCAGATGCTCACAACATCCAGAAGAGGGCATCAGATCTCCTAGAGCTGAAGTTTCAGGGGGACACAAGCCACCCTGTGTGGATGCTGGGAACAGAACTCAGTTCCTCAGCAAGAGCAGTATGTGCTCTTAAGTGCTGAGTCATCTCTCCAGCACCCATGATCAAGAGTTTTTTAAGCTTTGTTTTAAGACTTGTGCCCTGGGGGATCATAAACATAAAGAGAAGTCAGAAATAACTAACATCACAGTTGTGCTTTGATGCTATCTTAGATTTTATTTTTGGAGTAAATTTGGAATCTTTAAAGTTTCTGTGCCTCTCACAAGGTTAGAAGACAGCATCAGTAACCAGAAACAGAGCTGCTGCCAGAGGCAAGTGAGTCTCACTTATCTAACAGCCCCTTTACCCATAGTTAGTGTGGTCATGGAAGACTCTAGCTCAAGCAGATATGCAAACGAATACCAGTCCTGTAAAAAGTCCTACAATATTGAGAGAAAACACATGCAATTATTTTAATAAAACAAAATTTTAGTTCTTTAAAGTTAGTTATTTTTTAATTTTATTGAAAGTTATCATTTTAAGAACTAAATGTTCCTGTCATAATTTTAGTTAACCTTGTATAAAGGTGAGAGTGTAAAAAGCATCATATTTAAAATACCAATCTCATTCATGCTGTGTTCTTCATCGGGTTTGGAACAGGCTTATACATTTGGCTGGCAATGTTCATTATGAATGTCCAAGAAAAGCAAAACCCTGATACCCAAGTTATGTTGACATATACCTTAGGAGCACTGTTGGAGCCCATCTGGGTTTCCTAGTAGCTTTACCCAGCAGCTCTGCATAAAGAGGATGATTGGACCATGGGCCTGAGTACCAGGTGCTTGGAAGTGTCTATACTTGGCTGTATCTAGCAAGGGGGAGGTCTTTGCTCCTTCCCTTGGCATTGTCATAAAAAGCCCTTTGGAACAAAATTCTGGGCTGATGGATTCGAATCCAGGCCCTCCCATGGCTATCCTGTGTTTCTGTCTTTCCTCTTGTCATCTAGGTATCTTTTTCTAGCTAATATTTCCCACTTCTCCCTACTTAAGAGTGCCCTGGGTCATAAAAGTGGCATCTGGTCTGCCACAGATGGTGCCACAGAACAGGGATGCCAGGGAATTGGCAGGGTAGAGGGCCCCAAGGGAAAGTACAGCATGTCTGATTATGTTGTGGAGGTGGGGTTAATCTATTCTCCTCTCAGGAATGAAAGGGGCTGAAAGTATGCTCAAGTGCTACAGCAAATGTTTGTTTTTTGCCTGGTTCTCTATGTTTCTCTCTTTTTTAGTAAAGTAAGTCATAAGTTTGGTTTGAGATAGTAAGGTAAAATAAGCTTTAGGTCTAGGGATACGGTGAAGATTTAATAGAGGGAATATATGGTGAAGGTTTAATTAAAAAAAGTGGTAGATTGGGTTTCCCCAAACTGGGACACAGAAGGTAGTGTCCCTAGCAGACTGCAAGTCTGAGCGGCTTCAGAAACCAATAACAACAACGGACTCCAGAACCAACACAAACTTGCAGCAGCAGCCAGGTGTTGGGCAGCCAAGACCCATGGAGCATCATGGGTTCTCAAGCTTTCTGACAAAAGGAAGCCATGGTGAGGAGCGGAGTGGAGATGCCAAGAGCCAGTGAAAGCAGAGCCAGCACTAGCAGCGAGGATCTGCGTGCTAGAGCCATGGCAGGAGAACGCAGTCAGCCAGTCAGAGATGACAGGCAGCAGCTTGGAGCGAAGCAAAGACTTCGGACCCCAGCTGCCAGTGCAGGGCTGTCTCTTGGAGCCCGCAGTCCCTGGCAGCCGGAGCCGAGACACCACAGGAAATGGGGAGAGCAGAGCAGGTGATTTGGCAGCAGAGCGGACAGCTGGAGAGCTCGAGTCCAAGTAGCTGTGGAGGTGAGAACCATGCTGCAGGCTGAACAGCCAGATCGAGCTCTGCAGGAACTGCTGAGATGCAGCCACAGCTCCCATCAGCAAGGTGTGGCTGGAACCGTGGAGTTGGCCCAGGGGCTACAGCCATTCAACAGGAAAGCATTCAGAGGTTTTCAGAACCCAGAGTGCTGGAAGCGGGTAATGGAACCCAAGGAAGCCATAGTAGCAGCTGAATTTCCTCTCAGAGCCAGGGTTGCTGTAAGAAATCAATGGCTCATAGCCGCTGAAGGAGCCTTGAGCCTGTGTGGCTTTGAGGTGATTGAAAGATTTCTAGCCTCATGACACAAAGGTCCTGAGAACCGCCCAGTTACAGGAGGCACAGACAAATCAGGACTGTAAAAGCTGTAGAACTGAGCTAGAAACCCCACCCACCCTCCGAGACTGCAACTGCTTCTTGAGATAGAACCTGCCAGTGCCGATTGGACTAAGAGGTGACTCTTTGCCCTCATAGCCGAACACTCCAGCCTCTAGGCTTTGGGTCCAGGGCCTTAACCCTGTGCCCCTACACCACCACCCATTGGAGTCCCAGTTTCAGGTCAGTAGACAGGTCTCCTGCAAACAGGTTGGACTATCACCATCCCCCACCAGATCCTGTAACCCATAAGCCCCTCCCCTCTCAAACTCATCCACCCTCCCAGACTGCAGCTGCTCCCTGAGACACAAGAGTCCATCAGCACCATTTGGACCAAGAGCCCCATTAGACCAAGAGCTCCCACTGGACCAGGAGTATCCATCAGATCAAGAGAGACTCCCTCATACACAGGCACCATTTGCACTGAGTGGAGAGAAGGGTAGACGCCAGTGCAAAAATATAGTCAACAACATAAAGACCAATATGGCTCCATCAGAACCTAGTGGTTCTACATTAGTAAGGCCTGAACATCCCAATGCAGAAGAAACAGAAGAAATCGACCTTAAAAATCGCTTTAAGAAGATGATAGAAAACTTTAAAGAGGAAATGAAAAATTCCCTTTAAAAAATCAGGGAAAACACAAAAAATTGAAAGAAATCAATAAATCCCTTAAAGAAAGCCAAGAAAAATCAATTAAACAGGTGAAGAAAACAGTTTAAGATTTGAAAACTGAAATTGAGACAATAAAGAAGACACAAACTGAGGGAAGACTGGAAATGGAAAATATGAGTAAATGAACAGGAACTACAGATGTAAGCATAAACAACAGAATGCAAGAGATGGAAGAGAATATCTCTGGCATTAAAGATATGATAGAGGAAATAGATTTGTCAGTCAAAGAAATCACTAAAGCCAATAAACTCATAACACAAAACATCCAGGAAATTTGGGACACCATGAAAGACCAAACCTAAGAATAAGAATTATAGGGATAGAAGAAGGAGAAGGATACCAACTCAAAGGCACAGAAAATATATTCAACAAAATCATAGAAGAAAACTTTCCCAGTCTAAAGAAGGAAATGCCTATAAAGATAAAAGAAGCTTACAGAATATCAAATAGACTGGATCAAAAAAAAAAAAAGTCCTCTTGCCACATAATAATCAAACAACTAAACATACAGAATAAAGAAAAAATATTAAGAGCAGCAAAGGAAAAAGGTCAAGTAACATATAAAGGCAAACCCATAAGAACAACACCTGACTTTTCAATGGAGACTCAAAAAGGCAGAAGGTCCTGGACAGACATTAGGCAGACACTAAGAGACCATGGATGCCAACCCAAACTATTATACCCAGCAAAATTCTCAATTTCTATAGATAGAGTAAACAAATTTTTCCATGATAAAAACAAATTTAAACAATATCTATCCATAAATCTTGACCTATAGAAAGCACTAGAAGGAAAAATCCAACCCAAGGAGGTTAGATACAACCATGAAAACACAGGCAATAGATAATCCCACACCAACAAATACCAAAGAATGGAAACACACAACATTACTACCAAAAAATAGCAGGAATTAACAATCACTGGTAATTAATATCCATTAATATTAATGGTCTCAATTTGCCTATAAAAATACACAGGCTAACAGAATGGATAAAAAAACAGGATCCAACCTTCTGCTGCATACAAGAAATACACCTCAACTTCGAAGACAGACACTACTTCAGAGTAAAAGTCTCGGGAAAGACTTTCCAATCAAATGGACTTATAAGCAAGCTGGTGTAACTATCCTTGCTGTGGGATGTTCTGTATTGTGTGAATGTGTTGCTCTGGTTGGTTGATAAATAAAGTGCTGATTGGCCAGTAGCCAGGCAGGAAGTATAGTATAGATGGGATAAGCAGAGAGGAGAATTCTGGGAACAGGAAGGCTGAATCAGGAGTCTCCAGCCAGACACAGAGGAAGCAAGATGTGAAGGCAAAACTGAGAAAAGTAACCAAGCCACATGGCTAAACATAAATAAGAATTATGGGTTAGTTTAAATGTAAGAGCTAGTCAGTAGTAGGCCTGTGCTAATGGCTGAGCAGTTTTAATTAATATAAACTTCTGTGTGATTATTTTACAAGCAGGCCATGGGACTGCAGTGCCCAGGCAGGACTAGAAAAACTTTTAGCTACATATCCTAATATCTCATAGAATAGACTTCAAACTAAAATTAGTCAAAAAAATAATGAAGGACATTACATATTTATCACATGGAAAATCCACCAAGATGAAGTCTCAATTCTGAACACTTATGCCTGAAATACAAGGGTACCCACATTTGTAAAAGAATCATTACTAAAAATTAATTCATACATCAAACCCCTTACTCTAGTAGTAGAAGACTTCAATACCCCACTCTCACCAATGGACATGTCTGCCATAAAGAAATTTAACAGAGAAATAAGGGAAATAACAGACATTATGACTCAAATGGACTTAATATCTACAGAATACTCCACCCTAAGACAAAAGAACCCTCTCAGCACCCCATGGAACCTTCTCTAAAATCAACCACATGCTTGGTCACAAATCAAATCTCAACAGATACAAAAAAATTGAAATAACCTCCTATATCTTATTAGGCCACCATAGTTTAAAGTTAGATTTCAACAACAACAAAACTTACAGAAAGCCTGAAATCTCATGGAAACTGAATTATGCCTAATTGAACACCAATAGGTCAAGGAGGAAATTAAACATTTCCTAGAATTCAATGAAAACAAATGTACAACATACCCAAATTTATGGAACAATATGAAAGCAGTGCTAAGAGGAAAATTTGTAGCAATAAATGCCCACATAAAGAAGTTGGAGAAATCTCACACTAGTGACTTAACAGCACAACTGAAAGCTCTAGAACAAGAAGTAGCAAACTCACCCAGGAGAAATAGATGCCATGAAATAATCAAATTGAGGGCTGAAATCAATAAAATAGAAACAAAGAGAACAATACAAAGAATCAATGAAACAAAGACTTGGTTCTTTGAGAACATCAATAAGATAGACAAGCCCTTATCCAAATTAACCAAAAGGTAGAGAGAAGGCATCCAAATTAACAAAATCAGAAATGAAAAGGGAAACATAACAATAGACAACAAGAAAATCATCAGGTCATACTTCAAAATCCTGTACTCCAGAAAATTGGAAAATCTGAAAGAAAGGGACAATTTTCTGGATAGGTACCACATGCCTAAGTTAAATCAAGACCAGATAAACTATTTAATTAGACCAATAACCACTAAGGAAATAGAAACAGTCATTAAAAGTCTCCCAACTAAAAAAAGCCCAGGACCAGATGGTTTCAGTGCAGAATTCTACCAGATTTTCAAAGAAGAAATAATACCAATACTCTTCAAATTGTCCCACATGATAGAAGCAGAAGGAAAATTACCAAACTCTTTTTATGAGGCTACCATTACCCCATTACCCAAACTACACAAAGATGAAACATGAAAAAGAGAATTACAGACCAATCTCCTTCATGAACATTGATGCAAAAATACTCAATAAAATATTGGCAAACTGAATCCAAGAACACATCAAAAAATGATCCATGATGACCAACTAGGCTTCACCCTAGGGATATAATTCAACATATGAAAATCTGTGAATATAATACACTATATAAACAAACTGAAGGAAAAAAATAAATGATCATTTCACTAGATGCTGAAAAAGCCTTTGACAAAATCCAACACCCCTTCATGATAAAGGTCTTAGAGAGATCAGGAATATAAGGAACATACCTAAACATAATAAAGAAAATTGACAGCAAGCCAATAGCCAAGATCAAATTAAATGAAGAGAAACTTAATGCAACTCCACTAAAATCAGGAACAATACAAGGCTATCCACTCTCCCCATATTTATTCAATATAGAACTTGAAGTTCTAGCTAGAGCAATAAGACAACAAAAGGAGGTCAAGGGGATACAAATTGGAAAGGAAGAAGTCAAACTTCCACTATTTGCAAACGATATGTTAGTGTACATAAGTGACCCAAACATTTTAACAGGGAACTCCTACAGCTGATAAACTCCTTCAGTAATGTGGCAGGATACAAGATCAACTCAAAAAAATCAGTAGCCCTGCTATATACAAATGATAAATAGGCTGAGAAAGAAATCACAGAAACATCACCCTTCACAATAGCCACAAATAACATACCTTGGGGTAACTTTAACTAAGCAAGTGAAAGACCTGAATGTTAAGAAATTTAAGTCTCTGAAGAAAGAAATCAAAGAAGATATCAGAATATGGAAAGATCTCCCATGCTCATGGATAGGTGGGATTAACATAGTAAAAATGGCAATTTTACCAAAAGCAATCTACAGATTTAATGCAATCCCCATCAATATTCCAACACAACTTCATATAGAAAAACAAAAAACCCAGGATAGCTAAAAGAATCCTGTATAATAAACAGCCTTCTGGAGGCATCATGATCCCTGACCTCAAGCTATACTATAGAGCTATAGTAATAAAAACAGCCTGGTACTGGCATAAAAACTGACATGTGGACCAATGGAAATTAATTGAAGACCCTGACATTAATCCACACACCCATGAACATACGATTTTTAACAAAGAAGTCAAAACTGTACCATGGAAAAAAGAAAGCATCTTCAACAGATGGTGCTGGCATAACTGGTTGTCAGCATGTAGAAGAATGCAAATAGATCCATATCTGTCACCATGCACAAACTCAGATCTAAGTGGATCAAAGACCTCAACATAAAGCCAGTTACACTGAACTTGATAGAAGAGTGCGGCGAGCTCCTCGGCCAGTGAGGAAGAACGACCACCACTCGAGGATTCTTCTCAGATCACACTTTATTGGAGCGCCTCTTGATTAAGGGAGAGCTGGAGGTGAGGGGCCCCAAGAACTAAATTGCAGCTGCTTATATGAGGACTCAAGCACACGGGTCAGTCCGTGTTTGGATCCCGCCAGAATGTGAGCACGGGGAGCCACGGGATAGGCTGAGGACATAGAGCCAATTACCATATCCTAGGAGCATAGCCAAATATGGAGTTGTTTACAGCTGGGCTACCAGGAAGTCAGCACCATCTTAGAATGGCGGCTCCCTACAGAAGAGAAAGTACGAAGTAGTCTGGAATGCATTGGTTCATGAGACCACTTCCTAAATATAATACCAGTAGCACAGACACTGAGAACAACAATTAATAAATGGGACCCCCTGAAACTGAGAAGCTTTTGTAAAACAAAGGACATGGTCAATAAGACAAAATGACAGCCCATAAAATGGGAAAATATCTTTACCAACCCCACATCTGACAGAGGGCTGATCTCCAGAATATATAGAACTCAAGAAAGTAGACATCAAAATAACTAACAGTCAAACTAAAAAATGGTCTACAGAGCTAAACAGAATTTTCAACAGAAGAATCTCAAATGGATGAAAGACATTTAAGGAATTGTTCACCATCTTTAGTCACCAGGGAAATGCAAATTAAAATGACTCTGAGATATCATCAGAATGGCCTTGATCAAAAACACTGAAGACAGCTTATGTTGGAGAGGATATGGATCAAGAGAAACACCCCTCCACTCTTGGTGGAAATGCAAACTTGTACAGCAGCTTTGGAAATCAGTGTGACAGTTTCTCAGAAAATTGGAAAGCAATCTACCTCAAGACCCAGTTATACCACTCTTGGGCATATACCCAAGGAATGCTCAATCACACCACAAGGACATATGCTCAACTATGTTTATAGCAGCATTATTCATAATAGCCAGAACCTGGAAACAACCTAGATGTTCCTCAACCAAATAATGGATAAAGAAAATGTGGCACATATACACAATGGACTACTACTCAGCAGTAAAAAACAATGATATCATGAAATTTGCAGGCAAATGGATAGAACTAGAAAATATCATCCTGGGTGAGACAACCCAGACTCAGAAGGACAAACATGGTATATAGTCACTCATACATGGATACTAGATATAAAGCAAAGGATAACCACACTATAACCCAGAGCTCCAGAGAAAATAGCTAACAAGGGGGACCCTAAGAGGGACACATAGATAGCCTAGTGAAGGAGAAATAGATGAGACCTACATGAGCAAACTGGGAGTGAGGGGTGATAATGGAGGGCTAGGAATGGGAGATTAGAACATAAGGAAATGGGAGGTTTGAGCTGGAACAGGGACAGAGTGGGACAGCAAGGAAAGAGATACCATGATACAAAAAGACATCATGGGAATAGGGAGAAACAGGGTGCTAGGGAAATTCCCAGGAATCCACAAGGATGACCTCACCTTAGACTACTAGCAATAGCTGAGAGGGTGCCTGAACTGGTCTACTCTAGTAACCAGATTAGTGAATGCCCCAACTGTCATCATAAAGCCTTCATCCAGTTACTGATGGAAGCAGATGCAGAGATCCATAGCCAGGTGCCAGGGTGAGCTCCAGGAGTCCAATAGATGAGAGAGAGGAGGGGTTCTATAAGCAAGGGACATCAAGATCATGATGTGAAAATGTACAGAGACAGCCAAATTAGTGGAAACCCATGAACTGTGTATAAATAGCTGTGGAGCCCCCATAGAACTGTACTAGGCCCTTTGGGTATGTGAGACAATTGTTTAGCTTGAACTGTTTGGGGGCCCCCCAGGCAGGGGGACCAGGATCCATCCCTGGTCCATGAGCAGGCTTTTTGGAGCCCAGTGCCTAAGGTATGACCCCTTGTGCAGCCTTGGTGCAGGAGGAGGGGCTTAGAGCTGCCTCAACTGTACTAGGCTCTGCTAACTCTGCATGGGAGACCTTGACTTGGAGGAAATGGGAATGGGGGGTGGATTGGTGGGGAAGGCTTGTGGGGCATGAAGAAAGATGGGGGGGGAATCTGTGGTTGATGTGTAAAATAAATAGAAAATTTCTTAATATAAAAAAAAAGAACTGAGCTAGTAGCAAAATTTTGCAGTTTCTGTTTGCTGTCTAAAAGAAAGTTTCTTTCAAGAGGACTTTGCACCAACCAGCTCTTGTGGAGCTAATAGCTTTCTTCCTGATGAAAAGACTACCATAAAATGCTGATTGTAGTTGAAAGTACCTCTGTCCGTGAAAATGAAAGTTGCAAAGATGCTTGTTCGAACTAAAATTGTTAACTGCAAAAAGGTTTTGGTTATGAAAAACATTTCTTCATATTTGGAAGTGGAAGTCTGGTACCAGAATTTATTTAAACTTTTTGGACTTAAAAAAAAATGAAATAAAACTACAAAAAGATTTTGGTTACAGATTTCTGTATATTTGGAAGGCTGGTATCAGAATTTATTATATGAATTTTTGGACTTAAGAAATAAGTTGGACAGGAATGATTTCATTGCAATGAGATAATTTTGAATTTACTTATGCATATAGACTCTATCAACGATGATGACTTAAGAATTGTTTTTGTGGAATTGTTTTTGTTAAAAATGGAACTATTTAAATGGAGAGGTTTGGGTTTTCTTCTAACTAGGCTTGAGATTTAGTTTAAAAAATTATAAAGAAAAAGGAGAGTTAATATTCCTCAGTTTATTTAATTAAAAAATATTTTCTTGTTATTTGATTGAATTAATGTTATGTTTTGTTAGTAAGAAATGCAAATGGTTATACTAAGATTATTTTAAAGCGTAAAGAGTTTTATTAAGAAATTGCTTTTGGACATTTTGCTAAAATTTTTTAAGTGTTAATGGTTATATTGAGAATATTGCTTTTAAATTTAGATTTGTATGAATCAGAATTGTGTATAATAATATTTACATTAGTTATTATGTTATCCTAAATGGAGAAGTTTGGGTTTTATTCTAACTAGGCTTGAGATTTAGTTTAAAAAATTCTAAAGAAAGGGGAGAATTAGTATTCTTCAGTCTATTTAATTTAAAAAAACATTTTCATATTTGAGTAGATTAATATTATGTTTGTATAGTTCTATTAAGAAATTGCTTTTTAATGAATGAATTGTAATTGTGTATGGTAATATTTATGATAGAGTTATTATGTTAACCTATTGATATTGATACACCATGATTTGGTGAAGTTAATGGAGTATTTAAGTTTGATGTGGATGCATCAGAAGTTTATCCTATGTTGTGTTAGTAAGAAATGCAAATGGTTATATTAATTGCTGTAGAATGTAAAGAGCTTTGTTAAGTTGCTTTTGGATTTTTGCTAAAGTTTTTAAAGTGTTATTGGTTATATTGAGAATATTGCTTTTAAATTTAGGTTTGTATTAATTATAATTATAATTAATTATAATTATATTATAATTAATAAAACTCTTTACGCTTTAAAATAATTTCTTAGTATAACCATTTGCATTTCTTACTAACAAAACATAACATTCACTCAAATAACAATATATTGTTTTTGGATGTAAGTTTGAGAGAACTGTAATTATGAATAGCAATATTTATGTTAGAATTATGTTAATCTGTTAATATTAATGATGAAGCTAAGGGAGTCTTTAAATTTGATGCAGTTGCATCAGGAGTTTATTGATTTGTTTGATGTGGTTGCATCAGGACTTTTTTTATTTAAGAAGGGCTTGATGCAGCTAAGACTGTTGTAGTCATCTTAGACCAGTTCTAAAAGGGGCATTCCATCCTTATCATCTTCTACTCATTCACTGGGACAGCTATGGAGATTTCTGTGAACTCTTAATGAGGAGTTTTTTGGTTTATTCTTTTTTAATATTAAGAATGGGGGACCTGTTGGAGCCCATTTGAGTTTCTTAGTGGCTTTACCCAGCAGGTCTACATAAAGAGGATGATTGGACCATGGGCTTGAGTACCTGTCCTTAGAGGGGTCTACACTTGGCTGTATCTTGCAAGGGGGGTAGGTCTTTGTTCCTCCCATTGGCATTGCCATAAAAAGCCCTTTGGAATAAAGTTCTGGGCTGGTGGATTAGGATCCAGGCCCTCCTAAGGCTATTCTGTATTTCTGTCTTGACTCTTGCTGTGTGGGTATTTCTTTCTGGCTAATATTTCTCAGTTCTTCCTACTCAAGAGTAACCTGGATTGTAAGGTGGTGGGTGGTCCATTACAGAGCACCCTCTTGCTTTGGTTACAAATTTCCAAATTTACTCATCACTTGTTAGATTTTATTTTTCTCTTTGTCCTTCTCAATATAATTCCTATGAAGAACAAAAGGCAACTTCACACAATAGAAAAGAAGCTCTAGATTAGGCTAGAAATATAGATCAACAGTAAACCCTTGGCTAGTGTTTGCAAGATCCTGGATTTCACCCCCCCCCCAAAAAAAAAGCAGAAAGCTTGATGTCCAAATATAAACATAGTTTGTATTTCTTCTCACTGTGATTAGGAACCTGACATGGAGAAACTTAAGAGAGAAGAAATTTATTTTCATCATTGTTCAGTTGAAATAGTCATGATTGAATAGGAGACATACTCATTTTATGTGATAGCTTGCAGGATGGCATGCTCCTCAAGAAGCAAAGAACTCTAGCCAGAAATGGATCAACTATAACCTTCTAGTCCCACACTTATAACTCTCCTTCTGCTCAGTAAACCTCATGTCTTCACAGTTTCCCAAACAACTCCACCAATTAGGAACCAACTCTTCTTCTAATACATGAGCCTGCAGGCAACAGTTCACATTCAAGCTATAACTTTTTCTTTTCTAATTTTCTTTGTAAGCATATGGAAGATAATCTAAGTGGGGGGTGGGGATTAGTTCAGTCATATACATAATTAACCACCACTAAAGGAGACACTTACATATTACCTATATAGAATAAGTCTGCTTTGGCAAAAATTAAACAGAAGAAGAACAACAAAAATGTGTGGGTTTAGAACACTTGAGGACATAGAGATTTCAACCTTACAAAGAGAACTCACTATCTGTGGTAACTTGAGTGAGAAATGTCACCCAGAGGCTCAGCCATTTGTACACTTGGTCCCCAGCTGGTGATTTTTGGAGAGAATGTGGAGAGGTGCAACCTTGATGGAGCAAGTACATCACTGCAGGCTTATTTGAATGTTTAAAGCTTTGTCCCACTTCCAGTTCACTCTTTCTGTTTTGTGTTTGCATTTGAAGATGTAATCTCTGGGCTTCCTTCTCAGGCCATCATGCTACCTGCTGTCACACCTCTTAACCATGATGAACTATCCATCCTTTAGCATGAGATCAAATAAGTTCTTCCTCCTATATGTTGCCTTAGTCTACAGAGAGGGTTCCGGGACAGTCATGGCTACATAAAGAAACCCTGTCTCAAAATAACAAATGAAAAAAATATTTAGGGTAATTATGTGGATTCTATAAATATTCAACTCTTAGCTGACCTAATGAGTATCTGGATTACAATGGTAAACTGCTTTTCAATAAAAATAAACAGAAATAATGTTTTTTTTAAGTTGCCATTTTCCAAACTATAGAATACTTTTGCTTAAAGAGTATTCAATTCAATCAGGTAAATAGTTTTTAGTTTAAAATGTCCTTACAGGACATTTTGAAGCATTTTAAATAGATAAGGCAAAACTGTTATTGAAAATAAACAGAATTCATAACAACCAACAGAAGAACCTTTAAAATATAGGGGTATTCATGAGGCACTTGTGTTCTAAACATTCAGACTATAAATATACAAGAGATGGTTTGGGAAGATTGCTCTGTGGTTAGGAGCACTTAATGATCTTGCAGAGTTCTAATGCCCACATAGCAGCTCACAACTATCCATAATTCCAATTACAGAAAATCTGGCACCCTTTTCTGGCTTCTGCAGGTACCAGGCATGTATATGGTGCCTTTACATATACAAAAGCAAAACACTCATACAACACAAAATATAATAAATAAATAAATAAATAAATAAATAAATAAATAAATAAATAAATAAGAGATACCAAAGACATGGGATTTACAAATCATAAAGAAGTACTTGATATTCTTGAGGACTTCATTTAGTCACCCATTGGTGATGCCCATTTGGTCTCAGGTGGTGTGAACATGGAGTACCTAAGGATTGATAAATGGCTCTCCCATCCCATTCATCCTACCTATGTTGGTTTGCCTTTCTCTTCTCTGTTGATTCTCACTGTGATTTTAATTGACTAAATAAGCCACTTACCTAGATTGTTTTAAATGGGTCTGTGATCTTCTAAGCCACCCTGCCTAGTGATCACAACATGCTACCAATAATACCCAACAGCCAACACAAAACAAAACAAGTC
Source organism: Peromyscus leucopus (assembly GCF_004664715.2). Taxonomy (NCBI): domain Eukaryota; kingdom Metazoa; phylum Chordata; class Mammalia; order Rodentia; family Cricetidae; genus Peromyscus; species Peromyscus leucopus. The sequence continues at coordinate 29,577,999 of NC_051064.1, read as the reverse complement.
CAATTCTAAGTTATACTACTATGTTACTAAGAACACAGTTGCAATCAATTTGAAATTGCCACTTGCTTGAGAAGAAAAATCAGTTCTCATGAAGTATATCTAGGGAGAAAAAAACTGTTGGCCTTAGCTATGTCAGAAGAATTATAATAATTTAAAAGCCTAGATACATATGTACCAGCCCAGATTCCTTCAAAAACTGGTAATGAGTCTTTTGGGAAAAAGAAATATGTCTTCTGATCCTCCTATCCCTTCTTCCTGAACCTCCATGGGGCAGACTGACTAAGTATAACTCATGGGGTGGTATGGAATGTTGCTTACTGTCACTACTGACCATATGATTCACTAACCTTCAAGGGTTAATTACCTCATGGAATTGCCAGAAATTAAACATGAAGTTCTACATATGAAGTTCTGATGTTTTGTGAGATCATTCCTATCTAACTGCAAAATTGGGCAATTAACATTATTTTTCCATTTATCAAGGACTTTTACCATAGATTTCAATAAAGTTTTAAATTTTTATCAATGAAATAGTGAATCTATTATGCAGAATATTCATATGAACGTCAGAGATTTAAGAGATATGTGTACCTATTCCAAGCTTAAGGTAGATTTACAGAAGCCAATGTTCAGTGCTGAGGAAATGACTTATTCAACAGAGAGCCTGCTGTGTGAAAATGAGAACCTGAGTTCAGATCACGGGAGTTGGCAATGTATTTCTGTAACCCTACTGCTGGGAGCCTTAGACACAGAGGTACCCCTGAAACTCATTGGCCAGGCCACCCTAGGCAAAAACTGGGATTCAGCTTCAGTGGGTTATTTAAAAAACTAAAGGTAAAGAGCAATTCACATTTGCAAAACTAACATGTATACCAAAGAGAGAGAAAACCCACTCATGACTAATTAAAGTATAAATTGGAAAATATATTTTGAAAAACAACTTGACAGTAGTTGAGGAGTTGAGGATAAACATACTCCACATTCAAGAAATCCATTTCCTTGTTTAAACAATGACTCTGGTCTACCACCCCAAAACTACTTTCATGCAATACTAAGACACTATTTGTCTTCACATCATGCTGACATTTGTCCTTATAGTGGTGGAAGTGTTTCCTGAATGATTTTCTTGTCAACTTGGCTCAAGCTAGAGTTATCTGAGAAGAGGTAACCACAATTGAGAAAATGCTTTCATAACATCGGCCTATAGGAAAGCCTATGGGGAATTTTCTGAATTAGTGATAGATGTGGGAGGGCCCAGCCCCAATGTGGATGGTGCCACCCCTGGGAAGGTGGTTCTAGGGTATATAAGAAAGCAGGCTGAGCAGGCCATGGAGAACAAGCCAGTAAACAGAGTGCCTCTGTGGCTTCTACTTCCAGGTTCCTTCCTTGACTTCCTGCCTTGACTTCCCTTCATGATGTAGCTAGAGTTTTCCAGCCTTGCCCACAGTCAGGACAAATCTTTGTCACCCGCCAGTCCCACAGCCACTCAGACCCAACCAAGTAAACACAGAGACTTATATTGCATACAAACTGTATGGCCGTGGCAGGCTTCTTGCTAACTGTTCTTATAGCTTAAATTAATCCATTTCCATAAATCTATACCTTGTCACGTGGCTGGTGGCTTACCGGCATCTTCACATGCTGCTGGTCATGGCGGCGGCTGCAGTGTCTCTGCCTCAGCCTTCTGCTTCCCAGAATTCTCCTCTCTCCTTGTCCCACCTACTTCCTGCCTGGCCACTGGCCAATCAGTGTTTTATTTGACATACAGACCATCCCACAGCACTGGAGTGTGACCTGAGAGTTGTAAGTTAAAATGAACACATTCCTCCCCAAGTTGCTTTTTGTCATGGTGACTTATTACAGCAATAGAAATAAGACATGGGGTAAAACTTCTAGCATGTAGTAGATGGAGATAAGAGTGCCAAACTTCAGTAACAGTCACAAGGGTCATGAGTGCTCACAGCTGAATATTGAGCCAGTTTCTTTTAACCACTTTGATACACTGAAGAAGCAATGAAATAATTTGTTTTATGATGACCTCAGACTGCATGTCTTTTCAATGTTCAGCGTGACTAAGTTGGAAACTCATTTGTGCTATACCCCATTCTCACATCACATGATTCTCTATGTGATTGAACAGTTCAGTGAACTGGACTCAGTGATTCCTTGTAGAGTATCACTATACTTAAAAGAAAAGTGGCAGCTTTTGAGTAAACACCCCATAAGCATGTCTATAGGCAGAACTTCAGGCAGGAAGAATGAGTAGGAAAAGAAATTTAGGCTTGAAAAAAGGAGAAAGAAAAGGGACAACAGGGAGATGCCAGGGACCTGCCAGTCAGACACAGAGGAAGCAGGAATGTAGGACATACAAAATGAAAGAAAGGTAAAACATAGTTGAATAGAAACAGATTAAATTAAGGTAAAAGTGTGGTGATATTTTATTTGTGCTGTAATAAATAAAGCTTGCATGGAGATCAGAGAAAAAAAAGTCATCCACTATATTAAACATAGAAGTCAGGCATTGGTAGCACACAACTTTAATCCTAGCATTTGGGAGGCAGAGATTCATCCAGATCTCTGTGAGTTCAAGGCCACAATGGGAACAGAGCCAGACATGGTGGCACACACCTTAAATCCCTATGCTAGTTCACCATAGAGGTCTGGAGGTCTGTATAGACAGACAGGAAGTGGCAGAGCTGGGCAGAAAGAGGAAGTGATGTAGCTGGGAGGAGAGAGGAAGTAAGATGGCAGGGCACAGAAAGGATATAGGTGTGAGTATACAGGAAGTGCCTCTCTCTTGGGCTGAGGATTTCCTAAAGTAAGAACTTGTGGCTGTGGCTTGCTCTGTTCCTCTGATCTCATAGCTTTCACCCCAATATCTGGCTCTGGGTTTTTTTATTAATAAGACCATTTAGCAATTTGCCTTACATAAAAGAGCTAATGGGATAAGTCTAAGCTAAGGTTGAGCATTCATAATTAATAATAAGTCTATGTGTTTTTATTTGGGAACTGGTCGGTGGCCCCAAGAAAATCCCAACTAGAAATGGCACCCAACATGGGGCTCTAATCCCCACATAGGACCTGAAAAAGCTGTGGGGGAGGGGGGAATGAATAAGTTTCCTTGGCTCCTTTAAGAGGCACTGTTGTGGACCAGAGCATCGGAACAGTGTGCATGCAAAGAAGAAACAGCAAGCTCAGTAAAAGTGCCTTCCATAGGGCGTGCACCAACTTCCTAGAGCTGGGACAGTTAAATGCAGCTCTCAGTTAAATGCAGCTCTTGGCCAGGCCTGTGGGCTTAAGGCTCAGCTATCACAGACCTGAGGAGGGTGGATCCAACAGCCAGAGCTGTATCATGGAAGGCCTAGCTGTTGCTTAGTAGTTTAAGGATTGGCTCACACAGTCAGAGAACACTATAGGTACACAGTAAAGCAGGTAAAGACACACACAAAAAAAAAACTTTTAAATAGGTTACTGTTTGTGTGGGTGCTTAAGAAATAAAAAAAAAAATGTGTATAGACAATCATAGCAAAAAATAGTTTAAAAATAATAAAGTCTTTAAAGAAAGAATAGCATAACATAAAAAAATAAGCCACATAAAGATGGGAATTATGCAGGGAGTCTGGGTCCTGTATGGTGTTTTGTTGACTGAATTTTTTGAATGCTGATAAGAGAATGAAAGCTGCTAAGAGACATGAGATTGTAAAAGAAACTGCTGAGTTAAACCACCCTAGATACTTTAAGAATGCCTTAACTTTAAAATGGAATTCATAAAATGTATTGTGTTGGGGGAGAGGTTATACTTTTTTTCCCCCACAGGAAATTAAAGGCTATAGATTCCTTCAAAACTGATAGGAACCAGATTTGGTTGGTGGAGACCCCATGAAAATCTTGGCTACAGACATAAAGAAACCAAGAAAAACTACAAGTGGCTTATATGCTGATTCCTTGACATGGGAACAGCTCTAAAACTGGATGAGACAAGAAAAATCTTGTGGATCACAGTCTTCATGACTTATTATTACATGCCATCCTTTCATATGGCATGAGGTTTCGCTATACACTCCAAACAAATTTATAATACTGTCAGATGTCTATTACTCGCAAAAATCACCTTTGACTGGCCTGTGTACAATACATAGTCCATACTTGTGTTAATACAGATATGTGTGTTATTTTTGAAATTTTGTGTGTTTTCAGAGCAAGGGAACCAGACACCAAGGAAAATGGGTGGTCCAGGTGATCCGGCCTCTCAGATGCCTCTATTGCAGTTTCCTCAGAGTTCTGCATCCAGAACAGCTTCAAGGTTGCTGTGGCTGAGATGGTCCAACCTCACAGACTATTCTAGCCAGGACTTCAGATAAGCCTGGTACTTTCCCATTACAGGGAAAGCAAAAGAGACTGGACAACAAATGTTATAGACAGTTTTCTTAGAACTTGACCATTATTTCAATTTTCTCAGGATCCCCTGGGATGTGTGTGCCATCACCCACAGACAATAGGAAGTAGTCTAGAGAACGCAATGCCCACATTCCCAAAAGGTAGAGTGGGTGGTTTTTAGTCATTTGTTGGATTATGGATGTTTGTCATCATTTAGTGGGGATATAGGAATATAGGATAAAAAGACAACTATTTATCTCAAATATTTTACAATGGTATGGGTCTTTTTATAGTGATGCAAATTTAAGGTTATTTTGTTATTATATATATATGTATATATATATTTTTTCTACTATTATTTAAAGTATTGTACCTATGCAGCTCATTTTAAAAAATGTAATGTATAATTAAGAAATACAAGTTGGTAGTTAGTCATCAATAATAATCAAACTTGTGGTCATGCTAGATATGTTTTCAAGGTTAAATGCATATATTTTAGATAGATAATCTTCAAATGCTCCAGAGACCTACAGAATATGGCAATTAAGATTTTTAATAACCTAAGACTTTTCATGACAGTGAGACACATCTACTCCTAGAAGTACCAATCTACTTCATAAAAAGATGATGGGCATTGAAGAATCTCCATATGGAGTTTACTTTTACTGTGTCAAAGCCAGCCATTTGGGAAAGAAACTGCCCTTACCTCCACTGCTGACAGCATACTGTACAAACTGGACAAGTAGAACACAAAAGAAAAAGACTGCTAAACTTTCAGAATTTCTGCTTTACAGAAAAGTCTGTCAGTTATTCTGGGCCTCTTGGCCAAAGATGGATGCCCCAACATTGCAGAGGAATCCTGGGTGACTATCCAGGCAGCCAGCTGCTTCTGTTATTACTATAATTTTGGAAGTTACTTGCTCTGCACTTGCTGTTTACTCAGGTAATATTATATCTTTCTCAGATCTCTGATGGAGTTGAGGATGAGATAATTATAGTTATAGTTTTCCTTGTTATCAAATTCAGAAAAGAAATTTACATAAGAGATGTAAAGTCTATAAGACTGAGAAACATAAAAGCTTAAACTATTTATCTAAGAAAATATTTTGAGGTCAAAAAAGATAATTTTGGGTCAGTAATATAACTTAGGATAGAAAGTAAATTAGGTACATAACTTTGTGCTCACCTTGATAGGATAGATAATGAAGTGTTTTCTCTGAATTTACCAAATGCAAATGAACTGGATATTGTAAATGTAATTTTTACCTGATAATCGTTCTTATTGTATATAGTCTCACTATGTTAAAGCTAAAACCATTCTTTTTATTCAGACAAAAAGGAGGAAATGTTGCAGAATATTCATTTAATTATGTAAAGATGTGTTGGTTTTATTTAAGTATGTAAAGATGTGTTGTACTTGTTTATGTTGCAGAATATTCATTTAACCATGTAAACATGCATTGCATTTGTTTAATTATGTAAAGAGGTGGTGCTGTTTTACCCTGCCTACCTAAGGCACCTAACTGGTATAATAAAAAGATGAGTGGCCAATAGCAAGGGAGGAGGTATAGGTGAAATTTCCAGGCAGGGAGAATGAGTAGAAGAAGGAATTTAGGCTCAAAAAAGGAGAAAGAAAAGGAGACAACAGGAGATGCCAGGGGCCAGACAGGCAGACGTGGAGGAAGCAGGAAGGTAGGACATACAGAATAAAATAAAGGTAAAAAGCCCCGATGCAAAATGTAGATGAATAGAAACAGATTAGATTAAGTTAAAAGAGCTAATGGAACAACTCCAAGCTAAGGCCAATCATTCATAATTAATAATAAGTCTCCATGTCTTTATTTGGGAGAAGGTTGTCCAAAGAAAATGCCAACTACACATGTAACTTAAAAAGAACTATCAATGTTTGCCATAAATTATAAAATTGTAGCTTTCAAATAAAATTAGAGATGTAGAATTTTTTTCATCTATTTCATAGCTCCTCAAAACTAATGAAATTCAAAGTAATATTATGTAATGTGATTTCTTGGTATTGTTAATGGTAACACTAATACTTGAAAATGTATATTACTTAGTGAGCTAATATTTTCAAAATGATCAGTGCATGAAAATAATGCTTGAAAATATGCTCTATTCAAAATTATAGTGGGTTTTAATGTAACAATACAAAAAGTTGATTGAAATATTTGAGTTGTTATATTGAGAATATAGCTCAAAGTGTCTGCCTAGTATACAAGAAGCCCTGGGTTCATCCCCAGCAACAAGAAAAAACAGGTATGGTAACAATATTCAAGTGCTAGCGCTTGGTAAGTGGAGGCAAGAAGGCCATTGGTTCAAGGTCTTCCTCAGCTACACAGCAAGTCTAAGGCCAACCTGGGATATGAGACCTTGTCTCAAAAAAAATTTGAGTTCTTGTTTTAACTTTTAAAATATTTATTTAGTATTCATATATTCAAATGATGTTTTTTAGCCAATACTTTGTTTGGATTCAATCCAGTCCCCAATTTCCTCACTCCTTCCCCATTGATTCCTCCCCTGTCTCTTTACCACTCTTCTCCCAGCATTATGTCTGTCCTCTGTGTCTCTGTGCCTCTTTGTCTCTCTCTCTCTTTCCCCCTCTCTCTCACTCTCTCTCATACCTACTGAGTCCATTTACTGCTGCCTGTGTGTACATGGGTGTAGGAACATCTACTGAACATTGGTAATATCTCAGGGCCAGAGCCCCTGAAAAAAACTGACGCAAACTCCCCCAACAACCATCAATTCAATTGCTATTAATCCTCAGATAAGGGTGAGAATTCATGAGTCCCTTTGCCATCCACACAGTTTTTATCTGGTTTAATCTTATGCAGATCTCATGCATGTAAGTTCATGTGTACAACTTCTCTGTCATGTCTGGAAAATACTCATTTACTACAGATATATACTTTCTCTGGCTCTTGTAATCTTTTTGCCTGATCTTTTGAGTGAAGGGATATGATAGAAATTGTGAAGTTGAGAACTCCACAGTTGCTTTTTCTTTGTTTGTTGACTATCTATGTCTCTCTGTATTAATCATCATCAAATGCAGAAGGAAGTTTCTCTGATGAGAGAGGTGAGAGACACATGAATATGTGTGAATAAAGATAAGAACTTAGGAATCAGTCTATTAATATGTCCATTTGGCAAAGTAGTAGTAGTAGGCTTTCCCCTAGGGCTTCCAGATTGGTACCAGCTTAATTCGTTCATGTCCTATAATGCACATAAGTGATGTCTTCAGCAATAGAGTCTTACCATCAAGTTCTTGAGGGATAAGCAAGAGCAATAACATAGACGATGATCTAAAGGACCTCATTAGCAACAATACCTGGCACAGGGATTTTCATGTGATAGACTGTGGTGTCTATGGAAGATATAATCCCTCCATTATAGGGTAACCCCATTTAAACTCCTTTTATATGTGTATATATTTTGGAAGGCTTCCGCAGTACTAGTTTTCCATGTGATATTAAAAAGTCTTTAGTGTTGGTTTCTTTTCCTCATATTCTGTCTTCTACCCTGCCTTCCCATGCTCCACCCAGTGTAACCATCTAGTTTTAATACAGTGTCACAGGAAATCCAGCTCTCTTAAAAAAAAAAAAACAAACCTAAGATATTTCCCCTTTTCCAACTGTTTATTTATATGAAGCTAGATTTTCTTCATATCCCTCAGGCAAAATAACAAATGCAACAAACCACTGATGAGATTGGTGAGAGTCCAGCCGCCTTCTATTAAGACAGACATGCAAAAGATTCATTAAAACATAAAACAATTCTTCTGATTATTTCTGTTTTAAAAAATTATTTTTGCCTACCTAGTATTCATGTTAACATATAAAAGATGTATTATTGTTTTTAAATAAATTAAGAAATACTTCAAAGTAATTTGAAGTACTTTTACAAAAGCCCTTAGCAATTATTTTAAGAACATCAAAGAAAAACTAGTGTGAGATTACACCTTACACCTATTAGAATGGTGAAGATACAAGTGACAGCTCAGGCTGGTGAGGATATGGAGCTAGGGGAACACTCCTCCATCACTGATGGGAGTGCAAACTTGTACAGCCACTATGGAAATCCATATGGCAATTCCTCAGAAAATGTCGAATCTATCTACCTCTAGACCAGTTGAACTCAGTAGATTACAAAATAAAAACAAAACCTAGCCGGGCGGTGGTGGCTCACGCCTTTAATCCCAGCACTCGGGAGGCAGAGCCAGGCGGATCTCTGTGAGTTCAAGGCCAGCCTGGGCTACCAAGTGAGTTCCAGGAAAGGCACAAAGCTACACAGAGAAACCCTGTCTCGAAAAACAAAAAAACAAACAAACAAAAAAAAAAAAACTAAACAAAACATGTGGTAAGAAAAGAAGATATTGGTAGGAAGGGGGGATGGGAAGAGATTAGTGACGATAGAGTGGTATGACCATGATATATTATATGCAGTATAAAATTGTCAGAGTGAAATTTTCAAAGAAGGCTCCTAAGATCAAAAGCTAAGAAAGCTGTGGCCATATTAGCAGAAATCCCACCAATCTTCTCTTGGCCATGCTGGCTGTAGGAGCACAACCCCAAACCACCAGCAGCAGAATAGACAAATTCTGGGATACAAAAAAAAAATTCTGAGACACTCATCTTGTGGATTATAGACCAAGGTTGAAAAGGGCCGCAGGACAGATTTAGGGGAATGATAATTTGAAAAGCAAATTGCACAATAATATTGTATGATACTACTTATATAAAAATCCAAGGTATGCTGAAACAATACATTGATTAGAGACGTACTCAGTGTATAAAGAAAGATAAGGCATGCAAATAAGAAGTCAGGATAGTGATCACCTGGAAGATAGGGTTACCTGGGAACAGACAGACCAGAAAGCCTCTAATGACTTAGTAATGATTTCCATAAACAAATAAGGGTAACAGATCAGTGTCTGGGTGTTCATTTGATGATGATTATATTTTTATATCCTAAAAAAAAAAAAACTTCCATACATTGTTGGGAGGCCTTGCTGGCTGGTGAGATATTGCAATCTATCATGCAAGCTATTTTCAAAGCTCAGCAATGTGGGACCCTTCCCTCCACCGCTCCACAACAAAAATTTCCTGCTCTCTACCTGCCCTTATCTGGAGAGTATCCCTGGGCCCAGAGGAGTGACATTATCTGAAAGCTGCCCTATGTCAGATGCCTGATTGATCTTTAGAATGACCCTTGGCACAGACCACCACTAGAAGCCTCTCCTGCTGCACATATGATAACTAAGATTTATGGTAGGAGCTCTGCTATAGGACCCTGCTGCCGCATATGAAGCCTTGTGGTAGGAGCATACCACTTAACGCAAATTAGAGTTTGTCTCCAGGCTCCACAATCTTATATATTTTCTATACTCTGGAATAAAGTTTAATTGATTCACCAAAGTCTGTCTGCCAGAGGGCTGTCTCTATCATGTTCACAGGCCATACAAGGATCTCTGTCATTCCTTCTGCCCCTTTGTCCTCATGGACCAATGGCCAACTGACTGTGAAGACAAAGGGGAATCCCTGTAGCTGGGAAATTTTTCTCTGGGTCCAGCCAAGCACCTGCAGCTCCTCAGCCCACTTATAAAATAATCACTCAGAAGCTTATTAATTAAAATTGCTTGGCCATTAGCTCAGGCCTACTACTGACTAGCTCTTACATTTAAACTAACTCATAATTCTTATTTATGTTTAGCTATGTGGCTTGGTATCTTTTCTCAGTTCTGCCTTCACATCTTGCTTCCTCTGTGTCTGGCTGGTGACTCCTGACTCAGCCTTCCTTTTCCCAGAATTCTCCTTGTCTGCTTATCCTACCTATACTTCCTGCCTGGCTACTGGCCAATCAGCACTTTATTTATTAACCAATCAGAGCAACACATTCACAGCATACTGAGGGATATCCACAGCAAACCCCCACAATATCTGGATGTTTCACACCCAGATTCAACTAGTCACAGATGGAAAACATTGAGGGAATATATTGACATTGAATATGTAGTTTATATCTATAACTGAACAAGTACAAACTTTTTCTTGTCATTTCCCTAAGTAATACCCCATAATAACTATTTAGATGCTTTTTTACTGTTTGGGTATTACAAGTAATCCATATATTATTTAAAGTGCCTGGGAGGATACATGTGGGTTATGTGACTTGAGCATCTTGCATGAGGAATTAGGAATTCCTAGAACCAATCATCTATGAATATCAGGGAAGGTCCATGTCTGAAAATATATGTTGTAAATATCCAATATTTGACCAAGTGTTTAAGGTATAAAATGAGGTAGGGGAGCCCTGGAAAATGGGTGTGTTAGTTCCCTATGAGGTCCAGCAAGTTCACTATGTAACTCAAAGGCAGGAAAAGCTCTAGCCATCTGTCAGGACCCATTTCTTTGATCCCTGGAAGCAAACATTCTGGCTTCTTGTTTACAGTACAGCAAAATGGGCCATCTTAAGCCCTATCTGTAAGTTCAGCCTAAGAAGGGAGGGATAAGTACACCTTTGCACACTTACCATGTCAGCCTCTTCATGCTTTCGAGAAGGCAATTCGAACAATCATGAACCCCATTGACCCAGTTCAACAGAGAAGAAAGCTCTGTGAGTGTCTCAGAAGGAGGCAGCATGAGGAGCTGTCCTACAGACCGGGTACTGTGTGAGGTTGCACTGAGTCCACTACAGCCGAAAGTATTTGGCTCAGCTGGAAGAAAGTCTGCTCACAATAAAAGGGTTGCTTCATGCTGTCAGTGCTGGAATATGCTCTACAAGTTGCTAGAAGAGAAGAGAAAATATATCAACACTCATGCCCAGCTATAAGTAATGCATGCTGCAATAACAACTTACCAGGCAAGATCTGCCCACCAGTACAACAGAGGTGTGATTCTTCCAGGGGTAACCAACTACTTCCTTATAGATTTGAATCCTGCTCTACAGGAAGTAAACATAGTTGGTACTGAAAACCTCACCAAAAGCCTATGGATAAGGAATTTATGTCTATACCCATAGACTAGTGTAGCTCTCAGCCTTGGTCAGAGAAGACTCTTTCAGCAATGGATCACAGTTAAAGTATGAAACTTATCAAAGTACTGAGAGTATGTGACCTTTGAATGCTCAGCCCTAAATGAGATGTTTATATTACCCCCTCTGAAGCCAAAGGAGGATTACAGAAGAGAAGGAAAGAATTTAAGAGCCAAAAGATGGAGAGGAGTGCTATGAAACCCTGTCATATCTGGTCCTGACATGGCTGTTGCAAGTATGCCCACATGACAGTTTTAACTACCTGCACACATACATGCAATCAATGTGTGTATGCATGGACACACATGGACACACACACACACACAAGCATGCATGAATGCAGATTGGTATGCACACATGCAAAAGACATGAAATAGCAGGGAACTAGTCAAGAAGAAACAGTTTTCAGAGGTGAGAGGGGTATAAGAAAGTATAATGAAGGAGTGAGTGTGAACATAATGTATTATGTACACATTTGAAATTGTCAAAAAAAATATTTTAAAGAAATGGTTGCTTGGTGTGATCTATTGAAGTGAAGCCACATGCTTCATGGGCCAAAAATCCTTTCCAGAAACTCATCTAAGAGTCGTTAACCTCACATTTCACCAAGAAAATTCTTGGACCTCAAGGCCCAGAGGCACTAAAATCACCTACATCCATTTCCCTTATGTCCACCAAGACATGGGAAAAACAAGTACATACACAGAAAAGATAGAATAATAGGCTGCTACCACTGTTGGTCTCCAAAGTGACATCTCGGTCTACTGGGGGCTGAGAAACTGAACTGCCTCTTCGTCCTCATCAGAGGCTGCTGGCAACCCTGAGTCCTGGGGGCTCCCCAGCCTGGGAGCCTTCTGACTGCCTTCAACTCCTTTGTCATTTTCCTTTGTTGGCTGCTGTGCCTGCCTCAAAGGGAGCTTCTTTTGAGCTGTGTAGAGCAAAGGAAAAGGAACAAAAAAGGAAAACAGAAGTCAGTGTTGCTTAGCAGCATGATTCAAAACAAGCCAATGCAATTAGAATAAATTATCATGGGAGGAAGCAAAGATCACTCCCTCAAGACCAGCCAGACAAATTACTGATTTGAAATGGCTACAGGCAGATGGGATTGAAAATGGGGACAGAATAAGATAAAAAGCAATACTGGATTCTGGGGATGCACAAAAACAAGAACAGCCCTGATCACTAAGGGTTCCTCTATGCCACAACTGGTAGCCATGATTGATAATGATGGTGTGGCTCTACTTAGAGCAATTCAAACACTGGCAGGGCCATCAGGCACTAATGGATGGCATTTATTTAACACCTCTGTGGGTTATTATCATTATTCTAAGGGCATATTATCTCATATATTATGAACAATGACATAATGAGTTAAATGCTCTTGATACTACCATTGTATAGAAGTCCAAACCATGGCACAGAGAAGTTATTTGCCCATGGACACAGAGTAAATGACAGAGTTAGGGCTTGTGCCCAGCCTCTCATTGTATAACTCCAGCAGAAGACATATAGTTGATGACAGACATGAGCATGGCTTTCCCAGGCAACATTTATGGAGGATGCGCTAATAAAGAGGTAGAGGCTGGCCACCTGCAAGGCCAGGAGTCACTGAGCAGTAAAATGCTTGAGAAATATGCTTGATCCCACAGCTCAACGAGAATGCATCAAGTGCTTACAAAGCAGAACATAGGACAAACACATTGAGACCAACCTTACTGGACTGCTTTGATTCTTTCCTGCAGTTGCTATAAGCTGAGAAGGGCCTCAGGCCCATCCTAGCCTTTTGACCACAGCCACTCATTTGTCCACCTCCCCACTTGGAGCCCATGGTAGCTACCTCAGCCAGTGCCCTGCTTAATGTATCCTGTATGCTTTTAAAATTTCCATACGTATCCCTGACCTTTGATTATAAAGATCCATTTGGCTCTATTTCTTAGTTTTTGTGATCTCAAGTAAGCCTCTTCCTGCCCCTGAATCTGCCTCTCCACATACCTTTACCTAGTCTGTTTATTTCAGTGGGATAACTGGATGGGACACACCTTGTCCTGCCCTGCCTCTACTTATTCCTTTGATTGGCTGGAACTATCTAGACCCACTAAAGAACAAATAAAAGAAGAGGACCCTACCAGAGATTTTCTACAGGTACCCACACAGTTCCACAGATTGTGGTGATAGGCTTAATTTTATTTTGACATTATAAATCTTTTAACAAAGTATAATGTAAGCTTAAACATTGCCTTCCTGACTAGTTTTCTTGCTTGTAAAATTGATGTCCCAGGAGTTATGAGAGCATTAGGAAAGAATTCCAGGCCAGAATGAACAATTCACTGGAGAGCCTTGTGCCTTTGTCCCCAACCTCTCCACTTCCACCTGAGAATCTGAACGGAGCAAGGACATGAATCAGCCACACAGGCTTCTTTCATCTGTCCCAGTTTTGTGCTCATGTTTGTTTCTTTCTTTGCAATGAAGACTCTTGAAATCTCAGATGATTTTTCTCTTCAGTGCACCTTCGGAAACTGAGAAGTGTGGCCATCCACTTTGCTCTTCAGTTTGTGCAGATGTGCATCGGAAGCAAACAAATGTCCATGTTTTCACTGTCACCTTCACAGAAAGAAGGGAAGACTCCATTTGTGGGTCAAGGTTCTACATGAGAAAATAAACCTGCTATTTTGAATGATATTTCACAATGTCCACCCACAAACTAGTGGCCAAAGCAAGGCCATGCTACTCAACTCAGAAACTCATTAGCATTCATGAAAAATTTTAAAGGAATCCTTGTTTTGTTCATTTAATTTAATTCAGCAATGATAATTATCAAGTGGCATTCTCAAAGCAGATATTGGCAGGTAACTAGGAAAATAAACATTCTGTTTAGAAATTTAAATCATAAGAAAGAATAGACAGTTACAAAGGAGTGCTTTGTGATTATGGCACCTAAACATGATTCTAATCTGGATCCAGAATACTTATACAGCCCCATCCAAACTTGGACAGCCCCTCCTTGATAAGGAGATGATCCCATGCTTGCTCCTGGTCACTGGAGTAAGCAAGTACCAATGATAAATCAGAACCTATAATAAGGCCCAAAGTAAAGGACATGATCTCATTTCATCTTTATAATACTACCAAATAGGCCTTATTCCTGGAAAACCCTCCAAAGAGTATTCTGTCCTATAAGCCCCAGCCACACTGTAAAGTGCTACCCTTTAGAAAGACATTCCATCCAAACCCATCTCATGGCCTCCCAGACCTTCTTACGTGCACTGCTGAAAACAAAACAAAAAATAAAATAAAAATAAAACTCCTTCCCTAACTCTGTATTTTTTCAGAAAAGAGGCAGATTTAATTCCTTCTTTACTGTCTTACCATAGCTGAACATTGTTAATTTTCCAAGAGCCCAGGTCATTTCAGATTCCAAAGTGCCTCAGCATTCCTTCAAGGACCCACATCCATGCATGCCTTTCCCACATTCTGCTAGGTGTCCTCCTGGGTGAAAAGTCTTTTCTTCATGGGCCAAACTTTTAAAGGCTTTTCTCTGTATTCAAAATTAATTCATCCTCACTACAGAAGATGTGGGCATTGCAGAAATGTCTAAGTAGGAAATCTGAATCCGTTATGATGCTTCTCATCAGAGATAAACATGGCTGCTGTCTGGTTTTTGCTCTGCTATTCATCACTGTGTTCCTTATTTAGCTATGTACAGTGTGAAGATTGGTTATAAGGTAGTGTAAGCAATTCCACTGCTTCCAAGGAATTCACCTCCCTAAGGAAGTAACCTGGCAGGCAAAAGGCCCTACATTAGTCAGGGGTCTCTAGAGTCACGGAACTTATAAAATGACTCTCTACCTACCCCCTCTATCTCTCAAACACACACACACACACACACACACACACACACACACACACACACACGGATATATTGGGATGACTTACATGTTGCAATCCAGCTAATCCAACAATGGCTAGCCTTGAATGGGAAGTCCTAGAATCTAGTAGTTGCTCAGTCCACAAGGCTGGATGTCTCAGCTAGTCTTCTGTATATGCTGGAATCACAAGGAGGTAGGCTCCAATGCCAGTGAAGGAATGAGTGTGATAGCAAGGTGAGAGCAAACAGGCAAAGAACAAAATCTCACTTCTTCTATACATCCTTATATAGACTTCCAGCATAAGTTATGGCCCGTATTAAAGGTATGTCTTCCTCCCTCAAGTTCCAAATTAAAGGCCTGTGTCTTCTAGCCTCGAGGTCTGCATCAAAGGTGTGTGTCTTCCTACTTCAAAGGTCCAGACTAGAAGTGGATTCACTCACTTCAAACCAAACAGAAAAATCTCCCACAAGTGTGCCCTCCATTTCTGAATTGTAGTTCATTCTAGATATAGTCAAGTTGACAACCAAGAATACCTATTACAGGCCCATAATAAAAAAACATCATGAATTGGTATCAAATTAGCAAAGGGAATGCAGAGGTTGCTTGGTGGCAAACAAGGAGAGAATACTGGTCAGCATGGAAGGTAAGGCAAGCCTCTGGGAAGAAGGATGCAGGCTTTGAGGAGTCTAGTTCTGAGTGTGGCATTGAAAGGTTCCAACTTCTCCCAAGGAGCTGTCTTTTCCTTGAAGATTTCAGATATTCCTACACAAATCCCTGGGGTTGATTCCCCCATATAATTCTCCATGGTAGATGCAGAAAGTGTCATCAATTTTTGCAAATATATGCTTATCCCTTGGATTGTGGCTGATCCTGCAGCCTAGAGGGAGCCATTCCTCCCTCTCATACCCAGTTGCCCCCAATGGACAGTAAATACACCCTTAGCTGAGAAGGGTCTGGGTCTCCCAGAGATGAGGGTAAGGTCACATAACTAGATGGAGCCAGAAACTCAGAACTTCTCTGTTCCTCCAAACTGTTATGTAAAATGTTTTTCAGGATGCAGGTCTAAAATGACCTGGAGCACCTGGCAAAACCAAAAACTATGAATAGAACCTAAAGAATGAGAATAAGGCCTCATGGAACAAGAAGTAGTGCATCAAGCAGTAAGGGTAGATCTGAATTTTCCACAGGGTCTATCTGAACCAGTGTCCTGGTAGAACTAGTCACCAGAACGCCTTCTCATCAACTTCAAATAGGTCCTCAGATGGGAGTGTGGAAGAAGCAGAGAGTGAGGCTACAAGACCAACAGCAGCAGCACAGCTGTTACGTCTCTTTGGTTCCCTTTAGCAAGGAAGGCCCTTGAGAATCATAGATCCCACACATGTGAGAAAGTAGGTTTGAGTGGCATAGTTTAACTGCCCACAATGGATAGTGCAACCATGACAACATAATCAACAGACTGCCTGTAGCCCACTCTCCTTGGGGCCTGGCAGAGTATGAGTAATAACATGACCCTTCTCCAGGCAGACTAGGCAGGAAGAAATGTAAAATCCCAGCCATACTGGCAGCATTCGTCCCAGACTCCCTAGAGGCTCTTTGGGCCTTCTCCTTCTCCCTTACCCTAACTCTTGATCCACAACAAGAAGCTTTTGTTTCAGTGACTAGTTTGCAGACAATCCAAGAGGCAACACTAGCAGAATATACCAAGACAGCACCCAATACACTCTAACCACAGGCAAGGGAAAGAAGGAGAGTTCACTTACTCAACAAACAAATTTGAGCCATGTTTTGTGCCAAGCAATGAAGAAAAACATAGGGCTCCTTCCCAAGAGGTAGACTGAAGTAGCCCTACTATGAGGGCTCAGAATGCCTCTGGGATGCTGAGTGAAGACAGAAAGGCTGATGGTTCCTCTTGGCAGATGCCAACACAGATAGAAAGAGATGAACATGGGCCAACACCAACCCTATGATCTGAGCCCAAGTCTGAGGAGAAAGAAAGAGTCTGAACTTACAAAGAAAGGTGCAATATAATGATTGCCCTGAATTCAATGTTCTACCACCAATAGATGGGGATATCAGAACAGGACTGAGTCAGGTTCTTTTAAAAGTATGGGCTTTGCATCCTGAATTTGTACCACAAGGATGGAACAGTTGCCAGTCCATGCCAAAATCAAAGTTTCCCACTTATTCAAGACAAAAATCAATACTTCAATGTCAGATGGTTTCCCAGTGTACATTTTCAAGCTGTTTATTACATTTATTTACTTATTTATTGAGGGGGTCGCACAGCACAGCATACCCAGAGAGGTCAGAAAACAACTCTGGAGTCAGTTCTCTCCTTCCAAAATGGGAGTCCTGGGGATCAAGCTCAGGTTGTCAGACTTTCCTGCTAAGCCATCTTGCCCACCTCAGTGTACACTAAATGATGCAGCTAAACTTGTACTAAACAGAATTATCTCCCCGTTTATACTAACTACAGGACCTCACATGCACCACACCAGGTTGGTAGAAGGGGCATCAGGCTGGCTGTGGTTGTTAGTTAGCATTAATCAAAGTAAGAGATCTGCCCCCTCCACATCTCACCCCCCCCCCACACACACACACACACTCCTCCCTGTGGAGTCCAGGAAACACACATCTCAAAGAAATGCTGGGTCCTGAGACAAGCCCCAGGGCTGGAGGAGAGTCCTATTTACAATTGTAAGCCCTTTGAATAAAAGCCTGGCAGGAGGTTGTGGCTATTTAGCAATGACTGAGGTCAGGCTAAATGTAGAGAAAAAGGAACAGCTACAGACAAATAATTATCAAGTGAATGACTTAAAAAGAATTTACAACAAGGAATGTGGCAGAATGACAGTAGCATCCCAGGACTTTGTATCAGAGATTACAGTGTTACTATGCAGTCAGTGTACTTAAAGAACAGGGACTGTGCCTGCATTGACTATGAGGAGTCTTTGTCTCTACTCAATTAGAAGGAGGTTCTCTGCTTTAACACAATTTAAACTTGTCTATGGAAGTCCACAACAAAAAGAGAAACTTCTGTTGTTGCTAGTAGGTACAGTACATACAAAACATTTGTTACTAATTTTTCCTTTGGGTTAGAATTAAGCTTTGTGTAAACATAAAAAGATTATTTTCTCTACTATGTGACTTCTTCAAAATGACAACTGTTACCTCCAGAACTGTCCTTTCCTTGAAACCATAAGACAATGAAAACTAGATCAATAAGAGGGCTTTATCTCCTTCTTGGAGGTAGGAAATTCAGAGGACATGCTTTAGAGCAGAACAATGCTTGCCAAGATGTTTTGCACCAGTCTTTACTTTGGAGTTCCATGGATACTTCAAAAAAAGCTTTAGCCACTGTTGTGCCAGGTTGCGAGTCCCCCAAGCAAGACCAGCACAGATGCAAGCACACAGAGGTTTGGTTTCATTTTTAATAATTTATTTTTATGTTATGTGCATTGGTGTTCTGCCTGTGTATGTCTGCACAAGAGTCCCCTGGAACTGGAGTTACAAACAGTTGTGAGCTGCCACATGGGTGCTGGGAATTGAACCTGGGTCCTCTGGAAGAGCAGTCAGTGCTCTTAACCCCTGAGCCATCTCTCCAGCCCACGCACAGAGGTTTTTAACAACAAAACAAACAAGTTTGGTCCGCCATCGCCTTCCAACATGTGGAGAAGGGCCCCGAGCACTCACTTCAAGGGGTTTATATAGGAAAGGTTTACATGCAGCTTGGAATTGGATGAGGGGGTGAAGGGTGAGGTAGTTCTTTGAAGTTCCTGGCTGAACTATGAGCATGAGGTTACTGATGGCTAACAGGATTCAGGGTATCTACAGAGACATAAATTTTTGCTCTCTATGTCCTGCTTTTGTTGAAACCAGGATATATACATTCAGATTTATTGTTCCAGTCCTACTCTCCTCTGAGGTCAGTTAAGTCCATTACTCCCCATATCTTGTTTTGCCAAGTCCAGGATACATAGATTTATTGTCCCAGCCTTATAAGTTCAATTTTTGGTCACTTCTAAAACTGCTGGTCAGCAAATACCTTTGGAGGAGGGAAGGGGGAAGCAACTTTCAAGATGGCTACTGATTTTTCCCTTTCAGCCACCAAGGGCAGACACCTGTATTAATGTGCTGTCATCATACCCTTTATTTTGAGATAAAACTTTGTTGTGCAAGCTGAGTGTGCCCAGATATATTTATTTTTATCCATCACTTTAATCCCCATGGTCTTAAACTAAAGAGGTTTAAGAACAGGCCAACCCCTGTATGAATATATACAAATGCCACAAATAAAGTCACTCAAGAAGGGCATTGTGAAGAAATGACTCCCACACTCTGTTTTATACCTTGGCTGTGCTTGTTTTGCATTCATCAAGATGCAACCTATTGTGTTGGTTCTGCCCTTCCCTGAGTGTCTATGTGGGTTGATAAGTGCCTTGCTCTTGCCCTCACAGCCTTCAATACTGCTGTTGTTACTCTCTGAGTATTTTGTGAGACACTTTTCCTAGGGATACAACACACACACACACACACACACACACACACACACACACACACACACGTCTATTGACTCACAATAGGGAATTAACAACAGAACAAAGTAACAATTATACCAAGGCCCAACTTAGTGAGCCAGCAAGTTTTTATTGGGATTGTTAACAAGAGTATGAGTGAGGTTACTTAAAGGAGCAGCTGCTTCAAGCTGTAGAGATGGCTCAGCGATTAAGGATGCTTGCTTCTCTTGCAGAGTGCTCAGGTTGAGTTCCCATATCCATATTTGATGGCCCACAACTATGCATAACTCAAGCTCCAGGGGATCTGGCCTCTTCAGGCATGTACATGCAAGTGATGATATACATATATTCCAGCACAAACATAAACACATTAAATAAATAAATCTTTAAAATAACAGCTGCATCACCAGAAAGCCCACCTAATGCAAATGACAAACAGGAAAGCTACAACACTGAAGGCCTCTGCACAACTTGCAGGCAGATGAGCAGGTCTGCTTAGCAGTTGCTACGGTTTCCACAGCATTGGAAAGGAGACCTTGCTAATGCTGTTTCAGTGTTCCTACACATATGCAGTTTCTTAATCTCCTGGGTCTCTTGAGCTCCCTACCCACAACTGAAGGAAAGGTTTCAATTCGGAGGAAACTGCTATAGAACCCTAAGCCTACTCCTTAAAAGGATGCACTGCTCCAAATGAACAGGACCTAAATGAGGAGACCAGGTGACAATATCATCCTGCCTCGCTCTGCAATGTCTCCAAATTCAGAACAGGCAGTGCTGACCACAATACTTACAACTGTCTTCTCCACACTTGGTACAAACAGGTAAGACAATAAGAAATGGTAGTGTGAGTTTCTGCAGTCTGGATAATATGAGCTTTGCTGATTCTAGCACCTCAGACTCCTCCCTTGTATCAGAAAATGGGAAGAAAGCCATAAAAGGGGGAAAGAAAAGCAGCCATGACCTCCTGTAAAGTATGTCCCCATGTGCAGGGCAGTGTGATATGTGACACAGTTAGATGCTGGATTCTGGCTTCCATTTCTGCCTCCTCTCACCATTGGTCCTGGAACCCTTTCACTGGTTGTCCTATAGGCTAACTCTGATGATTTCTGCAGTCTCGACACCATATAGTCTGTTCTCATCTAGGGAATGCATCTTTTTCTTTGAGTGTTTTCCAAGATGCCATTTTGAATACCTGCATATTTGTTTGTGGATCCCAAGAATGACTGGATGAGGCTCCAACAGAGTAACTTTCACTGAATAGCGATTTCTTTTCTGTCTGAGTGGGGGAAAGCTTCATTCTGAGGAAACCAGAGCCAAAACTGAAAAATGGATCACTCTCCAAAGAAAATAGTTTATAATGACAAAGGCTGGGAAGCCTAACAGGACAAGGCTGTTGAACTAAGCAATAAGACATCCTAGCACAGACCACAACTACAACCCAGGGATGGAGAAGACACCATTGCTGTCGCACCAATCAGCTGTCAGCCCCATACATTCTGACTAGACACAGTCTGCTACAAAAAGTTCAGCATCTCCTAGTTTGTGTCAACTTAATGCAAACTAGAGTCACTTGGGAAGAGAAACCCTCAATTGAAAAACTGTTATCAGATTGGCCTGTGGGCATTTTCTTGATTGTTGACTGATATGGAATGGCCAAGCCCACTGTGGGCAATGCCACACCAGGTCATGGTGCTTATCACAGAAACAGAAAGAAAACCAAGACATCTAACACTAGGGAATGGGGGCATGAAATTGGGTGCCTCACCTCTATCTTCCAGGTCTCATCTGAGGGCCAATGCTCATTCTCATGCAACATTTAGGCAGCAGGTGATTGAAGACATATCATATTAATAGAAAGATTGAGGTAGAGTTTGGCCAAAAGATCAGAAAATGCTTGCCATTAAAAGAACAGTTTATTGACACAGTTGTTCCATGTAAGGGGCAGAAAACACTGAACACAGTCAGACATGGGATGAGTCCTCAGATAAGGCTTCTGTAAAGACAGAATAGGGCTTCTGTAAGACAGTGTAAAGCTTAAAAGACTGATGCTTTAGGATAGTTTCAGCTGACAATGGAGGTGTAGAGGTTGTTCCTCATTGTCTGGGGCAACAAGGTCAAAAAAACAGTGGCCCAGAGTACAAGGTCTTAATAAAGGAAGAAGTTGTCCAGTGGGCTATGGATTAGTTAGCTGGAAAGTTTGCACATAGGCAAGCTGTTCACTCCTTCAGGGAATTGGCTAGCACCAGAAACAGCAGTGAATCCAGTCATAGATGCTACAGGCATTTCCTTTTTATTATTATTAAGAAATTTTCCATACCAACCACAGATCCTCCTCTCCTCCTGCCCCCAGCCTTCCTCCCCCCATTCCCACTTCCCCCGAGGCAAGGCCTCCCAAGGGAAGTCAGCAGAGCCTGGTACATTCAGCTGAGGCAGGTTCAAGCTTCTCCCCCTGCACCAAGGCTGTGTAAGGTGTCCCACCATAGGCACTGGGCTCCAAAATGCCTGCTCATACACCAGGGACAGATCCTGATCTCACTGCCAGGGGGCCCCTCAAACAGTTCAAGCTAAACAACTGTCTTGATTATGCAGAAGGCCTAGTCCAGTCCCATGGGGACTCCACAGCTATTGGTCCACAGTTCATGAGCTCCCACTCGTTTGGTTTGGTTGTCTCTGTAGGTTTCCCCATCATGATCTTGATGCCCCTTGCTCATAGAATCCCTCTTCACTCTCATCAACTAGACACCACTCTAGGAATTTTTTTTTTTTTAATCAAAAAACAGAAAATAAAAAAGAGCTAGTCAGTATAGCAGGGAACCTGAAAAAGAGAATTTTAGCTTTCCAACCTCTGCCAAATGAGGAAGGCACACTGGCAGGCAGTCTTGGAGGATAAGAAAGGCTGTTGCACCTGCTCAATGCAAGCCTTCCTGCCGGGCTTCAGGAGCTCCAGGAAAACTTGTTGCTTCGGTCCTTAGGGTCAAAACTGGTTGGGAAAAAAGACCACAAATGCTGGCCCACAACAATGTGAAGTAAGGGACACAGACTCTTTAAGATTTTAAAGAAAGAGAGAAGGCCTGAGGAAGACAGCACATTATACTGAAGGAGGGTGAGACTCAAAAGAGCAACTAAAACTGAATAAAAAGATAAGTGTGGCCAGGTGGTGGTGGCACACACCTTTAATCCCAGCACTTTCGAGGCAGAGCCAGAGGGACCTCTGTGATTTTGAGGCCAGCCTGGTCTACAGAGTGAGATCCAGGACAAGCACCAAAACTACAGAGAGAAACCCTGTCTTGAAAAACAGAAACAAACAAACAAACAAACAAAAAAAGACATGTTGTGGTGGGTTTTTTTGTTTGTATGTTTAAATAATAGATCTTGGTGGCTAGCCAACAAATCCCACATAGGTATTTAGTCAGGGTTCTCTAGAGTAAAGGAACTTATAGAATGAACGTGTGTGTGTGTGTGTGTGTGTGTGTGTGTGTGTGTGTGTGTGTGACTTATTGGAATGATTTACAGGCAGCAGTCCAGATAATCCAACAATAGCTGCTGTAAACAGAAAGTTCAAGAATCCAGTAGTTGCTCAGTCCACAAGGCTGGTTGTCTCAGCTTGTCTTCAGTATATGCTAGAATCCCAAAAAAGTAGGTTCTCATGCCAATGAAGAAATGAATGTTCTAACAAGGCGAGGGCAAGCAGGCAAATAACAAAAGCTTCCTTTCTGTGTAGCTTTATATAGGCTTCCAGGAGAAAATATGGCCCAGATTAAAGCTGTGTCTTCCTACATCAAAGGTCTGGACTAGAAGCAGATTCACAAACTTCAAACCAAGCAAAAAAATCTCTCAGAAGTGTAGTACCTTCTGGATGTAGTCAAGTTGACAACCAAGAATAACCATCACAGGTACAGATTAAGTTTTATTTATCTTGGTAATTTCTATGATTTGTACAATGCCTGGAAGATGTGTTTCCTTTTTTAAATATGATCTATTTACTTGAAAAAATTGACAGTATATTAATCTACCCTTATTATAATAAAATATCCAAAGCTGAAAATTTTATATAGAAAAGAAATTTATTCATTCATAGTTTTGGAAGTTCAAATTGGGTTGCCACATCTCCTGACCTCTGGTGAGCCTCACCTCCCAGACTTAGGCAATCACTGGAGTGCTTACTAGAAGAAACCACATGGTGATGCAGGAAGCAAAACAATTCTGAGGGAGCACCCTCAGTGAGCTAACAAGCTCCTACTAGACCACACTCCTTAAAGGTACCACCACTGCAAACCAGAGCCAGGTTTTCAACATATGAATCTTTGGAAGACATACGTAAGTCATCCAAACCATAGCAGGGAACTACTCCAAAAACTTGGGCCTTAATGACTGAGAAAGCAGTGTGGCTAGCTATCCAGAGAAGCCAAAACTATGTTTGGATAATCTGTGTTGGTTCTGTCCTGTCAGGATGATGTGACTGGTCAAGGTTTTGCAGTCCAGAAGAGAAAGAAGCAACCACAAAGGGAAGAACATGGGTATAGTCATGAGGAAATGGGGAGAAAGCTCTGCATTAAATAGTATTCTAAAGGAAGAATTCCAGCGCCAAAAGTGAACACTCTAAGCTGTATTGTAGCAGCCTGCAGAAAGCTATGGGATATGCAGTTGGTTTTATGGTAGAAGGTCACTAGTGACAAGACAAGAACACTCGCATCGACCTCAAAGTGCACTCTGTGATCTTGGGGGAGTTTGAGAATCTTAAATGGCTTAGGGCCACCCTAGATAGCCTGGTCTAACTGCCTGGTTGGGAGTCCTGAACACCAGGCTTTTTTAAAGCTTCTCATGAAATTCAAATAAACTGCCCACTAAGGCTGAGAATCATAGCCATAGTATGGTGAGGGAAGGAACCAAATGATTAGAGTTAAAGACTTTGTTGACACCCATTGGAGGCTTGCCCCTTTCCACAGAGACAGAGGAGGAATGAATGAGGGGTTGGAAGGGAGGGGAAATGAGAGGAGAGGAGGGAAGGGAAACTGTGGTTGGGTTGTACAGTAAAAGAAAACATTAAATTAATAAAATAAATAAATAAAAATAAATAAGCAAAACAAAAACAGTGTGACATGGGGAGATGGATATACCATGTGAGCAAGTTTGAGGTGATCCTTATATGTGAAGGTGCATCAGAGTTGCCTGGGCAACTTACCCACTATGAATTGATGAAAGCCATTACTACCCAAAGTAGGAAGCTTTGAATCAACTCTCTTAAACATGTTCAGAGAATTGAGAGAACTATGGGTTAGTAACTAAAGGAGACCAGAATGATGTGTAAAGAAACAGATAGTAATAGAGGCAGGAGAGACGGCTCAGCGGTTAAGAGGCCTTGCTGTTCTTGCAATGGTATGGAGTTCAGTTCCCAGAATCAATATGGCAGCTCACGGCCATCGGTAACTCCAGTTCTGAGGGATTCAATGCTGTCTTCTGACTTCCACAGGCACCAAGTATGCACATAGTGCATACACATACATGCAGACAAAACTTCCATACATATAAAATAAATCTTAATTTTTAAAGAAACAAATATCAATAAAGAAACAAGAATAACAAAAAGAAACCAAATAAAAACTGAAGTGACAGAAAGTAAAGTAACTAAAATGGGAAGTTCACAGAGGTGTGAAAGGTGGATTTGGGCAGGAAGGAGAAAGAGTTAGTGAACTTAAAGATACAGCAGTTAAAATTTTCCAGGCTGAGAAGAAGGAAGAAAAGGGAATTATAAATTAGCAGAGCATATAAGACCTATGGGAAGCTGTAAAACAGATATGCATGCAGGTGCTAGTAGCCTGACAAAAGCAGAGGGCAGAGGATGAGAGGGGATCGAAAGGAGAGAATATATGAGTAAAAACTGGGCAAAAAATAGTTTGGAAGTGGTGTTTGTTTATAAACCTAGGAGCTTAAGAGTTCTAACACTACAAAATTGGAGGTTCACGTGAAACCTATATTATAACCAGAGACAGAAAGAGGGCCAGTGAGATAGCCCAGCAGAGGCACCACGTCTCATAACATGCACTAGGTCCCTGGGACACTATCTTGGTTACTTTTCTGTTGCTGTGGAGAGACACCGTGACCAAGCATTTAATTGCGGGCTTTCTTACAGTTTCAGAGGATAAGTCCATGAAAATCATGATAGGGCGCATGGCAGCAGCAGGCAAGCAGGGCACTGGAGCAGTAGCTAGAAACTTATATATGACCCACAAACAGAAAGCAGAAAAAGAGAGAGCTAATTAGTAATGCTGCAGTCTTTTGAAACCTCAAACCCCACCCCCAGTCACACACACACACACACACACACACACACACACACACACACACACTCACTTAAATGTATTTTTTTAATTTTAATAATAACAAAAAATATAACAAAAGCAGGTTTTAAAACCTGCAAGACAGAAGTGGCTCCTCCCATTCAAGGATGTGAAATGAGATTTTGGGCAATTTCTCTTTAGAAACCAGGAATACAGAGTCTATATGTTGATGTATTTAAAACGCTGGTGGAAAAAAACTGTCAACTAACAATTCTAAATCAGGTAAAGTTTGTGTTTAAAGCTGAAGGACAAGTTGGGTGTGGTGGAAAATTATGCAATATCTACATTGAAGAGGCTAAGGCAGAAGAATTGTGAGTCAAGGCCAGCCAAGCCACATAGCAAATATAAAATAAGTTATCAAAAATAATGAACAATAAACTTAAATTCCCAATAAACAAATTTTGAGGGAGTTCTTTACTAGAAGTACCTACAAACAACACTCAAGTGTCTCTGTGGTGGTTTGAAGGGAAATGCCCCTGAGAGGCTCATGAATTTGAACACCTGGTCCCATGTTGGTGATGCTGTTTCAGGAGGTATCGGGAACGTTAAGAGGTGGAGCAGCCTTGAGAGTCACAAACCTTGACCCTCTTCCACTTCGCTTTGCTTTCTACTTCATGTGTGCAGTTAAAGATGTGATCTTTCATTTTCCTACTTCAGCTGTTCACTGCCATGCCTCCCTCACCACCATAGACTCCCCTCTGGAATCATAAGTCAAAAGAAACCCTTTATTTGATGAGACACTTTTATTGGTGGTTTATCACAGCAACAAAAAGAAATTAACACAGTCCCTTCAGAATGAAATGACATAACAATATACAGTTACCTGAATCCATAGGAAAAATTAAAGAACAGCAGTAAAGGCATTCCTACATAGGCAAAGATAAAACCAATACTGGCCAGGCATGGTGGTGAATGCCTTTAATCCCAGAACTAGGGGGACAGAGGCAGCTCAATCTTTGTGAGTGAAAGGTTAGCCTAATCTACATAGGAAGTTCCTGACCACCCAGGTATATTTAGTGAGACTCTGTCAAAAAAGAGAAAAAAAGAAAGCAAAGCAAAGACAATTTTGTTACATTTTTTATTTGAACATCTCCTTTTATATCCTATATTGTTAAAAACACAGATATATAAACAATAATTGTAAATATATGTTAGTTTGGTACAGTGCTTGCCTACAATGCCTAAGGCCCTGTGTTCTATTCCCAGAACTGAAAACACATATGCATATATATGCATATGTAGCTTCAACACACAACATAAATAGTATAATTGTGGCAACAAAAACATAAAGAAGGGATGTGTGGAGCTATATAAGAGCAAAAAAATTAATATTACTGAAAATGAGTTAGTTTCAATTCAAACTAGAGGGCTGTAAATTTCAGTTATTAACTGCTATTCCTAGGATAACTACTTAAAATAAAAGATAATGAGGAAAGAAAGGAAATAGCATACTAGAAAGAAATCAAACACAAATAGAAGCCATAGGGAGGAAACTGAGGAACAGAAAAGATATAAGGCAGAAGAAAAGGACAAACAGCAGAAGGGCCCCCAGTCATTCTAAGTGTCTATGGTTTAGACTCTTCCATTTATATACATATGCTGCCAGAATAGCCAAACACCTTATCCAACTCTATGAGGTCACATTCTCTCCATAAGTAAATTGAAAGACAAAGGAGAGAACAGTATTTCCTCAAGCAAATAGTATAATGGATAAGGTGGGTATGGCCTGCTAACATCAAACATGAGACTAAAAGTCACAAGTTGTTACAAGATATGAAGATGCATGGATAATTGCAAATACATGCACATCGAACAGCAGAGTCACAAGTACATGAAGTAAACATTAACAGCACTGAAGGAAGGTGCCTTAGTTAAGGTTTTTAATTGCTGTGAAAAGACATCATGATCATGGCAACTTTTATAAAGGAAGCATTTAAGTGGGGCTGGTTTACAGTTCAGAGGTTTAGTCCATTATCGTCACGATGGGGAGCATGGTGGCACACAGACAGACATGATGCTGGAAAAGGAGCTTAGAGTTCTACATCTGGATCCTCTGACACTCTGAGCATTTGAAACCTTAAAGCCCACCCGAGTAACACACATCCTCCAATAAGGCCTACACCTACACAAACAAGGTCATCTCTCTTAATAGAGCCACTTTCTATAAGCCTATGGAGGTCATTTTTCTTCAAACCACCACAGGAATAAATTATTCTAACATAATAATTTCCGACTTAAGTGTTTCACTTTCAATAACTGGACAGAACATTTACACAGAAAGCAACTTAGGAACAAGAGGATTTGAACAATGTAACAAACCAGCCAGGCATATCAGACCTCTCTCTATGCAGCACTCCACCTACCAAAAGCAGAATAAACATTCCTCTAAAACACACAGAGAGTGTGTCCAAGGAGAAGCCATTTCAAAAGGCCAAAATCATGCAAGCATTTTCTCTGGCCACAATTCGTTAACATAGAAAATAACAGAAGGAAACTAAAAATTTCACAGATATGTGGAAATTAAACAACACATTCATAAATCAATAGTCAAGGAAGATATCACACAGAAATTCAGAAAATATTTAGAGGCTGGTGAGGTGACTTAGGAGATAAGGGTGCTTGCCACTAAGCTTGCCGCCTAAGTTCAACCCTCAGAACCCACATAGTGGAAGGAAAATCCCTCAGATTGTCCTCTGACATAAATATGAGCGCGCGCGCACACACACACACACACACACACACACACACACACAGGGAGGGAGGGAGAGAAAGGGAGGGAGGACTCAAATAAATAATAAATAAATACACAAATAAATGTAAAAATAGAAAAGATCTGGAGAAGACTAAAAATAACCATACAACCACTGGAGTAAATTCATGGCATGCCTGCCATGGACCGTGTTCACAGAGAAACTTCCAGCTGTAAAGACAGACACTAAAGAGCCTAGCTGACTAGATTAGCAAGATAACTTCCCACCATGGATGACTAGGCAGGGATGGAATAGAAAACAAACGAGATGTAGAGCCAACAGGCTGAAAAGCACAAAGATCAGAGCATTGATAAACCAACTTAGAGTATCCAAAAACAACACAGATCCACACAACCTAAGTTGGTTCATGGGGAAGAGCAGCAGGATCACCAGCTCCATACTGAGGCTCAGCATTCATGAGTTTCTTTGGAAACACTGTTAAAGGACAAGAGGAAATCACAAATAAAAAGGTCTTTGGGCCAAGACTATCAAAAGCCTTACACATGGCAGGCTTTTAGGCTGTCTTACCTTCCAATGTCTAAGACTTGGGAAGTCTAGGGTCCTTTTCTCCTATCTACTCACCACTTTCTAAGTCTCTAGAGGGAAAGTTAGTAGTTGATTTAGCAGCATATCCTTTGGGGTAAACTGAGGCACTAAGAAGAAAGAAAGCACACATGAGTACAAGGAACCCTTGGTTCCTGCTAGCAGATAAACACCAGTTCCTGGGTCTCACCACCAGAGATATTAATCCTGACTTTCAGAGAATGGTACCCAGAATGCTATATTTTAAAAAGTACAGAAAATCATTTAGAAACAAGCATCATATGTACCAAGCCATAAAGATTTGAACTTACTGTTTTTCTCTCACATATTGTTTTAGGGAAGGTTTCTATTGCTGAGAAGAGACACCATGACCACAGCAACTCTTATAAAGGAAAACATTTAATTGAGGTTGGCTTACAGTTTCAGAGGTTTAGTCCATTATCATTATGGCAGTAAGCATGGTGGCATGCAGGCAGACATGGTGCTAGAGAAGGAGCTAAGGGTTCTACATCTTGAGCTGCAGGCAACAGGGAAGTGAACTGTGTCCCACATTGAGCATATCTTGAGCATATAAGACCTCAGAGCCTGCCCCCATGGTGACACACTTCCTCCAACAAGGCCACACCTACTCCAACAAGACCATACCTCCTAATAGTTTCACTCCCTATAGGCCACACATTCAAACACATGAGTCTATGGTGGCCATACCTATTCAAATGACCACATGGCTCATGCCTATTATCCCAATACTCACAAAGCTGAGACAGGAGGATCATCAGTTCAAGGTCAGTCTGGGCTATATAGCAAATTGTAAGCTTGTGTGGTCCCTGTGCTGCACAATACGACCAAGTCTCAAAAAAAAATTTTAAGCAAATTCATGTGTAAATTTTCATACTATTTTTATTTTTCCAAGTTTTTATAAACTTGTAGTCATTTCAAAACAGAAATTAAGGAAAAACATTAATTACCTGTTGACTAAATCAGCCTTTCTCTTAGTTAAGCCTTTCACACTAAGCACACTCACACTACTGTGACATTTTCTGCATTATAAAGAGATTGACTGAATAGAACCACCACTGGCACCTGGGCAAATACCTCCAAAAACAGAACCATGGCAAGGTTACTAAGCAACGACAGCACCTTGCCCTGACAATATCAAAAACAAAGTCAGGTTTTCCTTTTTGAAAACTATTCAAATAGAACTACTTTCTGCATTTCTTTTTCTCATATTTTTTAATATTCAAATCCTCCAAAATCCTTCTCAAGGGTCAGTTTACATTTCATCCAAACCATTGTTTACTCAGAGACTACTGCAGATAGGAGCCTATATTAGGTACAGGGAACAGGGTGGCTCTCCATCTGGGATGTACTTACTGTGTGTGATCTGCTCAGACTGCCTGCTTCCTGACTGAAACCTCAGACCTGCAGGAGTTGGGTGGGCATTTACCTGTGAGAACAAACACATACATCCACACACAGACACAAACACGTTATCAGAGAATAAGCTTTTGTAAGGATTGAAGGACAACCACTGTCCTTCATTAAGAATCTAGGAGGGACCTGAGCAGATCAGAAAGCAGTCTTAGGCCTGTTCGGGATGCTGCTGGAGCCATGGACTGGTAGGAAACCAGCAATCCCTGCACATGTACATGACTCAACTGTTATGGCATATTTGGTCACATTGGTAAAGAGGCATTTCTCTCCTTCCTTGCATGCCTAAGGCACCTTCTGATTGGTTTACTAAAGAGCTGAATGACAAATAACTAGGCAGGAGAGGATAGGCAGGACTTCCTGGCAAAGAAGAAACATGGGGAAAGCATCCTGTGATGGGATTTCAGCAACCAGATGGGGAGGAAGTCAATACCAAGGAGAGGTAACAAGCCACAAAGCAGAATGTAGATTAATATAAACAGGTTAATTTAAGTTTTAAGAACTAGTTGGGAACAAGCCTAAGCTAAGGCCAAGCTTTCATAATTAATAATAAGTCTCTATGTCATTATTTGAGAGCTGGTGGTCTAAAGAAAGTCTGACAATACCCGGTCTCTGGGTCAACTCTATCTCTCTGCAGGTCTCATCCAGTCCTGCCAATAGCCTATGAAGTAGGAATCAGTGTGACAAAGGGATAAATGAAGTCATGGTCAACATAAGCAACCATCAGTGATTTCCCACAGAATGTTGCTCACTTCAATGGGAACTTGCATGTCATAGTTAACTATGGCTCCTCAAGGAGACTGAGGCAGCTGATGTTTTTAGGAACAGAAAAAATTTTTTCTTTAATCTATTAGGGTACAAATTCACTGGTTTTAGGATCTTGAAATAGGAATTGTCATCACCTCATGGACAACAGTGACCCTACTCATGCAAGAGTTCTGTCAGAGCATCCTCCCTGAAATGTGACAACACTAAAGGATGTGAAAAATAAACTATAGAACCCTTGCATAGATGGGAGGCATAGAATCTGGTTTTCACACGAAACAAGGAGAAATGTCCTTGAGCCTTTGAAAAGTCCTTGAGAAAGTATTTATCTCAGACAAGCAAACTTGAACCTGCCCCTTTTATTTCCCAGCTCCAGTTTTGTCTGATTTTGACAAGAACAATTTTGTTTTGCTAGTCATAAGCCTCCTGGAAAAAAAGCTGGAAAGCACGGATTTTAGCTTCTCTCACTTCCACAGCCATGGCTTAGATTTTTAATTTTCATTTTGAGAAGTATCTAAATATCTTGCCATGCACATTTAACTATGAAAGTTGAACACTGGCCAGGAGTGATGAAGGTACACTCCGAAAACTGCAGCACTTGGGCAGCTGAAACAAGAGCATTGACACAAATTTGAAGCCAATATAAGCTACACAAGCACCAACTAGGCCTGCATAACAAGTCCCCATCTCAAAAACAAACAAACAAAAACAATCAAAACAACAAAAACCCTCTGAAGTTAAGTGATACATTTTCCCTCCTTCTAAGAAAAGGAGGACCTAAGAATATCAACGCAAATTGTAGCCTCAGAAAATATACTCAAATTATTGTTAGCTATTCTTGTTCTTTCTTGGTTTTATTTTATCCTCCAAATTAAGTGATGTCACCTGCTGCAGGAAGTTCAAATGAATACTTCTGGTAGAACAACCCAAGGTGTCCTACTCAGGGCCATGCAGAGTTTTGTTCAGGGTCAGTCAATTCCGGACACTGGCTATAGGGGAAAAAAAGGGATCAGAGTGGGTTGAAGTCTGCCTGTGTGCCAACTAAGCAGCAAGATAGGATGCTGTCAAGAGTCAAGCACAAGTCTTAAAAGAATGATACACCCAAGTGAGTGAATCTGATGCTACTTAATATGCAGTAGGCTCAAATATTAAGGAAAGTATGAGCTAGTTACTTAATTTTTTTATTTTTTATCTAGACAGTTTTGTCCCCAAAGAGGAAGTTTTTAGGTATTTTTTAGCTTATAGATAGAGAAGAAAGTGATAATGGAGATGAAAACAATGATCAAAGGGTGTGGTGGTATTCTAATTGTACTGAAATGTGATTTTGATTGTATGTTAATAAATAAAGTCGCCCGGGGGCGGGGGGTCAGAGCTATTAGAGCCATAGACAGAGTGTGGCGGTGGTGGCACACGCCTATAATCCCATAGATCTCTGTGTGTTCAGGGATACAGCCAGCATTGGAGACATATGCCTTTAAGACCTAGGGGGCTGTACATTCAGACAGTGACGAGGCAGTCACGTGTTTGGGTTTACAACCAATGAGAAGGCAGAACAATAATACTATAAAAAAGACGTACAGACAGGAAGTAGCCCTCTTTCGGGAAGCTGAGACCGC
This sequence comes from Peromyscus leucopus, assembly GCF_004664715.2. Classification (NCBI taxonomy): domain Eukaryota; kingdom Metazoa; phylum Chordata; class Mammalia; order Rodentia; family Cricetidae; genus Peromyscus; species Peromyscus leucopus. The sequence goes on along the minus strand of NC_051064.1, from coordinate 29,544,749 downwards.
AGGCGGAAGGGTGAGATTTTAGCTCTGAGCTCTGACCTCTCGGCTTTCTCTTTTACATTGTTTCTGTGTTGCTTATTTAATAAGACAGTTAGTTACATCTACATCTGGTGCCCAACGTGACAAGAATCCATTAAAACCACTTGGCTTGGCGGCAGGTCCGCTTTCCCGGCAAGGGCGGCAGGCGGCCGGCGGCGGCCGGCGGCGGCCGATGGCAGCCGACGGGGCAGGGGGCAGCAGGCGGCGGTCAGCTTCTTAGCCTGGGTCTAGGTCTGCTTGAGCTCAGGCTGGACTATCGGTGAGCTGCTTGCTTAAATCCTGCTTGCTTAAAGCCGGTGCTACAAACAACTCAGACTTGCCCTGCCAAACAGGGCCCTGCCTGTAAAGCCAATGCATGTGGTCAGAGCTTAAGGAAGGCAGACCCAAGCCTTGACTCGGCACAAGAGGGAACACGTGGCTGCATTTAAACTTTAGCCAGCTACGCTTTCTTGTTCTCTCTCTCTCTCTCTCTCTCTCTCTCTCTCTCTCTCTCTTTCTCTTTGGATTTACACCTGGGACACTAGGTGGATGTTTTGAAAATCCCCTCGGATTTCTACTGTTCTACGCAGATTTGGTAAGTCATAACATATCAGATATTTTAAAGGAAACTATCTAAAAGAGAATTTTTTTCCACATTAAAAAAAAAAATGGGTTTTATGTGTACATTGGAAGAAAATTGGTTTTTGTTCGAAATTTTAGGCAGTCTGACAATGGAACAACTATATAATATTAGTATTGGTGGAATTATGCACCCTATCACTATGCTAATCCTCATTTTAATATTTAAAAAGATAGTCAATTTAAGTGCCAGGATAACAGCTTTAGAAGAACTTGTTAAACCTGCAAAAATTCAGACAGAAGAAGCTAACAGTGAAGTTGTTTCAAGTCTGGATCATAAGGTTACAGAAAGAAAGCTTGTTTTCACACAGTCACCCTTAATTTATCCTGTAACCGTACAGCACATGCCTGATCAAATGGCTACACAAAATATTTGGGCTCCAATTGAAATGTTGGATTTAAAAAGGTTTAAGGAGGCAATAGTATCTTATGGCATGCATTCCCCTTATGTAAAGCAAATGTTAAACTCTTGGTCAACATATAATAGGATAGTACCACAGGACTGGCAGGACCTTGCACAAGGTGTTCTGGTACCCAGCCAGAGACTTCAATTTCTGACTTGGTTTAAGGAGGAGGCTAAAAACATAGAAAAACAATGGAGGGATAAAGGAATACAAGTTTGCCAGGATCAGCTTAATGGAGAAGGCCAATATGCTTCAGTACAAACACAATGTTTATATGATGTCCAAACCCTAATTTTATGTCGAACGGCAGCCTTGAATGCATGGGACAGAGTTGAGGAACCAGGAAAAAAATCTGAGTCATTTACAAAGGTGATGCAAGGCCCAAAAGAGTCTTTTACAGATTTTTTACAAAGACTGGCTTCAGCAGTAAAGAGAATGGTCTCAGATTCAGAAGCTGGTAAGGCAATAATTGAATCTTTGGCCTTTGAGAATGCAAATGCAGCATGCAAAAGAATAATCAGGCCATTAAGGGCAAGATCTGAACCTATGGAAGATTGGATTAGAGAAACAATTAATGTTGAGGCTGATGAGCATGATGATACGTGGGTAGGAGAAGTAATTTCAAAAGGTTTGAGGAGTGTTAGATGTTTTGGATGTGGAAAGCAAGGACATTTGAAAAGGGACTGTAGACAGGTCATTCCTAGAAAAAATGTTTCTTCAAGGAACAATGGCAACAGAATGCCCCTTCCTTCTGGAGTATGCAGAAGGTGTGGTAAGGGAAAACACTGGACCAACGAATGTAGATCAACAAAGGACAGACAGGGTAATCCTTTGCCTCACTCTTCGGGAAACTCCCAGAGGGGCCTCACGCAGGCCCCGGGTGCAAATCCAGTTCAAACCTTTCCTGCAGCCATAGAGGAAATCCCTGCTCTGAGCGATTAAATAACCAAATGCCTATTGGAATAAATCATGCTGTTCAGGATGATGAAACAAAGACCAAAATTAACGATAAAAATAAATGGTGTTTTGTTGTCTGGTCTGGTAGACACAGGTGCGGACGTTACCATAATTGCACCAGAATTTTGGCATCCAACTTGGCCTCTTCAGGAGGTAAACGTTCAACTGTTAGGAATTGGGACATTATCTCAGGTGAAACAGAGTGCAAGATGGCTCGAATGTATAGGTCCAGAAGGACAGAGAGGAATATTAAAACCATATGTGGCTAACATAACTATGAACCTGTGGGGTCAAGACTTGTTGCAACAATGGAATACTCAGATTAACATCCCTCCAATCTCAGAAACAAATCATAAACTAACACATGTTACTGAGAGGAATATTAGAAGATATTATTCTAATGAGTGGTCACCAGCCATCCATATTATACAAGAAAAGGGCACAATAACTGATGATCTTCCAAAGACACCAACAGCTCTACCTTTAAAATGGTTAACAGACAAGCCTGTATGGGTCCAACAATGGCCTTTAACAACAGAGAAACTCCAGGCTTTAGAAGAGCTGGTAGAAGAACAGTTAAATGCTCAGCATATTGAAGAATCAACCAGCCTTGGAATTCTCCTGTACTTGTTATTAAAAAGAAATCTGGTAAAAGGAGAATGGTAACAGACCTTAGAGCAATTAACAAAGTAATTCAGCCAATGGGCTCTCTACAATCTGGGATGCCTTTGCCTACTCTGTTACCAAAAGGATGGCCTCTCATAGTTATTGATTTAAAAGACTGTTTCTTTTCAATACCCTTACAAGAAAAAGACAGAGAAAGATTTGCTTTTACAGTGCCTACTTATAATAATTCTCAACCGGTTAAAAGATTTCAATGGAGGGTCCTCCCTCAGGGAATGTTGAATAGCCCAACTCTGTGCCAATATTTTGTACAACAGCCATTGGAAGTGATACGTAAAAAATTTCTTAAATCTATAATTTATCACTATATGGACGATATTTTACTAGCTGACTCAAATGCAGATACTTTAGAAATAATATTTGAAGAAGTAAAGAAAATTTTGCCTTGCTGGGGATTACAAATTGCTCCTGAAAAGATACAAAGAGGAGATTCTATTAATTATTTAAGATATAAAATAGAGCTACAAAAAATTAGACCTCAAAAGGTGCAAATTTGGAGAGATAGACTACAGACTCTTAATGACTTTCAAAGATTATTTGGAGATATTTCTCATCTACGAACTATTGTTGGGGTAAAAAATGATGAACTGACTAATTTGTTCAAAACCTTAGAAGGTGACAAGGACTTAAATAGTCCAAGAGAATTATCACCTGAAGCTGAGAAAGAATTGGCCTTGGTAGAAAAGAAAGTGCATGAAGGACACGTGGATCGTATTGATCCAAAGCTGGATTGCATTTTGGTTATTTTACCTTCTAGGCGTTCTCCTACTGGAATATTAATGCAGAGGGAAGATATTATATTGGAATGGATTTTTTACCAAATAAACCAAATAAAAAATTAAAAACTTATGTGGAAAAAAATCTCTGACTTGATTTACAAAGGAAAATTGAGACTTTGTCAATTAGCAGGCATAGACCCAGCAGAAATTGTCGTACCATTAACTAAGGAGGACATTGAAAAATTATGGACAGAAAGTGAACCTTGGCAAAGAGCTTGCAGTAATTTTTTGGGAGAAATTAACAGCAAATATCCAAAAGCAATAGAATTGATCTTATAAAGAGAGCTGATTGGATCTTGCCTCGAATTGTATGGCAAAAACCCATATCTGGAGTTTGTACATTTTATACAGATGCCAACAAAGAAGGAAAGGCAGGTTACAAATCAGAAAATTTAAGTAAAGTGGTTCAAAGTCCGTATAATTCAGTTCAAAAATCAGAATTGTATGCTATTCTGTTGGTATTAATGGATTTTTCAGAACCTCTCAACATAGTAACTGACTCTCAGTATGCTGAAAGAGTGGTATTACATGTTGAGACTGCAGAATTTATCCCTGATGCTTCAGAATTAACTTCACTATTTATTCAATTACAAGATACAATCAGGAAAAGGAATCATCCTTTATATATAACTCACATTCGATCCCATACTGGTCTGCCAGGCCCTCTAGCACAAGGCAATGATGAGATTGATAAATTATTGATAGGAAATGTGCTGGAAGCCTCAGAATTTCATAAAAAACATCACGTCAATAGTAAAGGTTTAAAAAAAGGATTTTTCCATAACCTGGCAACAAGCCAAAGAATTAGTAAAGAAATGTCCTACTTGTTCCTTCTACAATCAAACGCCATTACCAGCAGGATGTAACCCAAAGGGTACTCAGAGAAATGAAATCTGGCAGATGGACGTGTTTCACTTTGCAGAATTTGGAAAATTGAAATATGTACACCACACTATCGATACTTATTCAGGATTTCAATGGGCAACTGCTTTGAGTTCTGAAAAAGCTGATTCTGTATTCACTCATTTGCTAGAAGTTATGGCCATCATGGGTATACCTGCACAAATTAAAACTGACAATGCTCCATCATATGTCTCTTAAAATGAAACAGTTTTTTGCTTATTACAATATAAAGCATATTACAGGCATACCACATAATCCTACAGGTCAAGCAGTTATAGAAAGATCAAACAGAACTCTAAAGGATATGCTAAATAAACAGAAATGGGTAACAAAAACCCCCAGAAATAGACTGCATAATGCTCTTCTAACTTTGAATTTTCTGAATGCCAATGAGAAAGGAACAACAGCTGCAGAGAGACATTGGATAATAGAAAAAACTACAGAATTAAATCAGCCTATATACTTTAAGGATGTGCTGACCTCAGAATGGAAACCAGGGTATGTATTACATTGGGGACGAGGTTTTGCTTTTGTTTCTACAGGAGAAGATAAGCTGTGGGTACCATCAAAATTGATAAAGGTTCGATTTGAACAAGAGAGACCTCTTAATTGAGGAGGTGATAGTTCATCAACCAGCATGAACATCCAATTTAAACTAACTTGTACCAGTAACACATGCCTTTTCATTTAATCAGATAATAACTTGCCAAAAAGGAACATCCCCAAAATTAGTCTTGGGGAAAAGTTTTTGTTTTTGTCTTTTAGGAGAATGAAGGTTAAGGAATCTGAAGAACACTGGACAAATGAGACAACTGAAGAAAAGGGACAAATCATCTATCCCAAGAAACAGAATGAAACAGTGTATGGGTATATATTATCTAAAAAATTTTATGTCTTCCTAAATGTTTGTTTCTGCTTTTCTCTAAAGATTTAACACTATTGGTCTTCTAATAGTCCCAGTTCAATTTCAAAATTTAAAGCTGACTTTGGAGTTGGAGAATGGCTCTCTCCTTCTTTAAACTCAAGCATGTTGTTAAAACGAAAATGCAAACTCCCTGTATCATGCCAGAATAAAAGAGCCATCTTCTGCTATGATACAGGACAAAGGCAAAATTAATTAAGGGACTATTCTATTACTAATCTCAACTCTTTTGATTCTATTCTGATTCTTTAAACTTTTCTTAAAGTATAAATTTTATATCAAAATTTACAAGATTAATATATATATACATTTTAAACTTTGTTAAGATATGAATGGTCATATAGAGTACTAACTAATTCTAGAAAAAAGGCTAGCTGCATATATATGTTTTTGTGTTCGAGTCTCTTATCAGTTTTCTGCAGGAAATCACGGCCAGGCCTAACATCAACTGAAGTCTCCAGAAAGAAGATGGGGCCCTACAACAACAACAATTCCACGTGGACAATAATAATATCATTAAGCTGACAAACATCATTCACAGATCAGCTTTGAACTACAAGGTGCTCAGAGCAATTTTGAGATGACTAGCTGAGATGATCCAGTCTCAAAGACTACTTGAATAAGGACTTGAGATAAACCCTGAACTTTGGCATTATACACAGACTGGATAATGAAGGATATAGTTACCTCTCCTAGAATTTGACAATTAACCTAAAATTTTTCTTTCAGGATAAAGAAAACTTCGCCCATACACAGCAGGAAGCAATTTTAAGACTACGACGCCCACATTCCCAAAGAGGTGGTGTGGGGCGGGTGGTTTTTTGGTCTTTTTAATGGGTTTTGGGTCTGGGATAATTTTCAGTATTTAGGGGGGTTGGTTACAAGTTATTGTCAAGGGTTAAGAAAAAGGCTAAGCAAAGGAGATTAGATTTAAGGTTCTTGTTTAAAAAAAAGAGAAAAAAGAAAGAAAGAAAAGGAAAAGACAATTACTAATACTTTACATTGGATTGAATTGTTTTATATTGTATACAAATTTGAAACTGATATTGTTAGAAAATGCTATATGTATATTTCTAATTGTATTTATACCATTCATTTAACAATGTAATACAAATTTCTGATCCTTGAATGTTATTATTACCAACTACTAGGATATAAAGAAATGAAAGTTAGCAGTTAGACATTACAATAGAACTTGTAGTCATATTAGATATGTTTTAAAAATTGAGCAGAGATGTTTTAGACAGGTCACCTTCAAACCCTTCAGAGATCTACAGAATATGGCATTTAAAATGTTTTAATAACTTAGAAAATTTTTCTTTTTTGAGACATGTCGGCTCCTGGCAGTACCAATCTACTTCAGAGAAAATATGGGCATTGAAGAAACTGCATACGGAGTCAACTTTCATTGTGGCAAAAGTTAGCCACTGGACAACAAAGTATCCTCGAATCAACAGGACAAAATGGACAGACAGAACACAAAAGAAGGGACTACTGATTCTTGCCAAAACAAGTGTGGTTATGGCTTTATCAAAAGGCATCTTCTGAGGCCAAGACAATATGGCCCCATCCCTGAAGTGGCCTTCGCATCCGGAAAAGGTACGGTGCCTTTTCTTCAAAGGCAGCTTAACAGGCAGAGGGCTGATGGCTTCTGTTGTGCAATGGAACAGCAGCTGAAAGCTCATGCCTCTCGAAAGTAGACTGGCATTTAATAGAAGGATGTGGAGAAGAAGGGGATGCTGAGATGAAGCCATATATACACAGCCAAGAAGAATGGACAGCTGAATTTAAAAACTGTCAACAATTTCCAGAATTTAAAATCCTGAATCATGACAGGACACTAGTGGAATTCAGGTGTTTCTGGTACGTGGACTGCTCTCACCCAATGTGAGGTTGAACTGTTGACCTTGTGTACATCCTACATCACAAATGAGTCTGTCAGATACACTAAACCTATAGGCTGAAGATGATGCCCCAACACTGCGGAGAAACCTCAGGTGACTGCCCAGGCAGCTGGCTATTTCTGTCAACTCACAAATTTTTTGGAAGTTGCTTGCATGCACTTCCTGTTTTTATTTTTGTTAGCTAATATTATTCCCTTCTTGGGTCTCTGAGGGAGTTGAAGATTAGTTAGTTATGGTTGAAGATTAGTTAGTTATAGTTGAAAATTAATTAGGATAGAAAGTGCATTAGACACATCTTAGATTTACCAAAATAGGATAGATAATGGAATTATTTCTCTGATTTGTCAAATACCTGGTTAGGTATTTATTACTTGTATATATTGTATATAGTTATTGTACTTTTGTATATAGTTTTTCTTTTGTTAGTTATAACCTTTTGCTTTTTTTCTTTTTATTAAAATAGAAAAGGGGAAATGTGGTGGTAATCTAATTGTACTGAAATGTGATTTTGAATGTATGTTAATAAATAAAGTTGCCCGGGGTCAGAGCTATTAGAGCCATAGCAAGAGTGTGGCGGTGGTGGCACACGCCTTTAATCCCATAGATCTCTGTGTGTTCAGGGATACAGCCAGCATTGGAGACATATGCCTTTAAGACCTAGGGGGCTGTACATTCAGACAGTGACGAGGCAGTCATGTGTTTGGGTTTACAACCAATGAGAAGGCAGAACAAAATACTATAAATAGACGAACAGACAGGAAATAGGTCTCTTTCGGGAAGCTGGGACACCGCAGGCAGAAGGGTAAGATTTTAGCTCTGAGCTCTGACCTCTCGGCTTTCTCTTTTACATTGTTTCTGTGTTTCTTATTTAATAAGACGGTTGGTTACATCAATAGACAACTGCAATTGGAGGACATTTAGGGGTGATGTGGAAAACTAGCAAAGGAAACTTCCTGGAATTTACAAGGGACACCCTAGCAAAGACTCCCAGTATTGGGGGGTGTGGAGCCTGAACTGGCCATTTTCTGTTGCCAGGCAAGTCTTCAGTGGTGGAACTGGAATATCAACCCAACCATAAAACTTTCAACCTACAATCTGTCCTGCCTGCAGTCTGTCCTGGGGTAGAGGTGGTACAGAAGTTGTAGGAGTGGCTGTGTTGGCTTGAAAGAAAATGACCCCCAAAGGGAGTGACACTTGTTGGCACCAAATGAAAAGTGTGGCTTTGTTGGAGTAGGTGTGCTCTTGTTGGAGGGAGTACATCACTGTGGAGGCTGGCTTTGAGGTCTCATATATTCTCAAGTGCCTCAACCCACTTCAGTTGTCTTATGATCAAGATGTAGCCAGCACCATGTCTGCCTGCATGCCAGCTACCACCCTGCCATGACGATAATGAACTGAACCTCTGAACTGTAAGCTGCCCCCTCAATTAAATGTTTTTCTTTATACGAGTTGCTGAGGTCATGGTGTCTCTTCACAGGAATAGAAACCCTAACTAAGACAGAATTTGGTACTAGGAACTAGGGTATTGGTGTGATAGGCCTGACCATGTTTTTGTTTGGAGGAATTTGGACTTTGGTGCTTTGGGTTAGGAAAGCAGTGGAATGCTTTAAGTACTGATTAATGGGCTATACGAATAGAAGCATGGAAGACAGTAGTGCTAAGAGTAATTTAAACTTTTGGGGGCTCATTCAAGAGGTTTCAGAGGAAAAGAATGTTAGTATGTGGCCTAGAGACTGATCTTGTGATATTTTGGTGAAGAAAATGGCTGCATTTTTTACCTTCTCTGAAGAGTCTGCCTGAAGCTAAAGTTAAGAGTGTTGGATTAATTCCATTGGAAAGGAAATTTCAAAATAGCCTAGTATAGACTCTGTTGTGTGGTTACTAGTGATAAGGCTAATGAAGATTTATAATGAAAAGGAGCAAGCTGAGCAAATAAAAATACAAAATGTACAGACTGAAAAAAGAGGTGCCAGGAAGTGGAATAGAGGTAAATCCTGTGTTCAAGGATTTAAACAGATTAAGAATGGAATAAAAGGAGTCATGACCTCAGGGCAAGACTGCACACAGCTGTTTCCAACTTGTAAAAAGGAATTAAAGAAACACTTGGAACTGGGTGTGGTGGTGCACAACTTTAATCTCAGCACTGGTAAGGTAGAGGCTGTCAGATCCCTAATTTTGAAGCCAGCCAGGTCTACAGAGCAAGTTCAAGGACAGTCAAGCATAGACAGTGAAGATAACAATCAAAACCACAAAGCTACTAAAGATGTCATTGAGTAAGGGGACCATGTCCCAGCCCTAGTGTGGTGGTTTAAAAGAAAATGGCCCCCAAAGGGAGTGGCACTACTAGGAGGTGTGGCCTTGTTGGAGGAAGTGTGTCACTGTGGGGATGGGCTTTGGGGTCTTTTGCTCAAGCTTCCCTCAGTGTGACTTTCAGACAACTTCCTGTTGTCTGCAAGATGTAGCACTCTCAGCTCCTGCACCATGTCTGCCTGCATGCTGCCATGCTCCCCATCATGATGATAACAGACTGAACCTCTGAAACTATAACCAAGCCACCCAAATTCAATGTTTTTTTTTATATAAGAGTTGCCATAATCACAGTGTCCCTTTACAGCAATATAAAACCCTAACTAAGACATCCAGCAAGCAGCAGAATTTGGGAGCTTCAGCCACATGGTTCTGGCTTTAGAGTCAAGGATAGAAAAAAAAGGGATTATGGAACCTTCCTCCACAACTTAGGAAAGCTCCTGAGTCCAGGAATGTGTCAGGAGTGTCCCTGAATAGAGGCTCAGAGAGGTCGTTGCATGAAGCTGTGAAGTTGTAGCCAGCACCATGTCTGCCTGTATGCCACCATGCATACTCCCTGCCATGATGATAATGGACTGAACCTCTGAACTCTAAGCTGCCACCTCAATTAAAAGTTTTTCTATGTAAGAGTTGCCATGGTCATGGTGTCTCTTCACAGCAATAGAAACCCTAACTAAGACAGTGGCCAACTAATGACTGGTCCAACTTGAGGCCCACACTACAAGAGGGAACTCATGCCTGACACTGCCTTGATGGCCAGGAACCAGAGGCTGGATAGCCCAGAGACCTAGGATAGAACCAAACATGACAGGCCAACAACAACAACAAGTCAATGAAATAATTCCTAATGATATTCTGCTGTATTCATAGACCAGAGCCTAGCCCAATTGTCATCAGAGAGGCTTCATCCTGCAACTGATTGAGGCAGATACAGAGACCCACAGCCAAGCATCAGGTGGAGCTCAGGGAACCACATGGAACAGGGCAAATAAGGATTATAGGAGCCAGAGATGTGAAGGACACCACAAGAATACAGGTTATAGACTCAACTAACCAGGGCTCATAAGGGCTCAGAGACTGAACTGACAATTAGGGAACCTATATAGGTCTGACCTAGGTCTTGTGTAATGGCTGAGTAGCTTGGTGTTCTTGTGGGGCCCCTAGTAGTGAGAGCAGGTGTGTCTCTGACTCTTGCCTGCTCTTAGGACACCATTCCTCCTACTGGATTGCTTTGTCCAGTCTTTACAAGAAGGGATGTGCCTACTCTTGTTGTAATTTGTTACGGCGGGTTTGGTTGATATCCCTGGAAGGCCTGCTCTTTTCCGAAGGGAAACAGAGCAGTGGATCTGGGGAAGATGAGTGGTGAGGAGGGGAGTAGAGACTGGAAAAAGTGGAGGAAGGAGAAACTTCAGTTGGGATGTAATATATAAGAGAAGAACAAATTTAAAAAAGAAAAGACATATAGGCAAGATGATCCTGGTAGTGCTGTATAGGACTGGAATGTTTTGCTATAATTGAGACTACATTACTCGGTACATAAAGTAGTGACTTCAAGCCTACTGGGTTTTTCAGTATGTGCAAGAAAAGGACTATACCACTGCATGGGATCACACATTTTCTCTAGTGAATGTGGCAGAACCTAACTCCGGGGTCCTCTCAGCCCCAATTTAAGGGTTGGTTTCTCAGTCTGCTTTGTCCTTTCATGTTGATTTTTTTCTTTGGGATTTTGTATTTTCCTATGTTCTTTTTTTCTATATGTTCCTTGAAGTCATTGAATCTATAATTTTATAGTTTTCATCAAATATGGAAAACTGGTAACCACTGTTCCTTTGTTTTCCGGCCCTCCCCACTCTCTGCCTTTCTCGTTCTTCACTGCCATGTGCCTACCTGGTGCTGTGTCCATCCTCTTCAGTCCTCCTCCTCTCACTGTGAACAGTTTCTACTGCAGTCTTCATCACTGTTCTCTTGGGCAATGTCTAATCTGCTCTTAATCCAGCCAGCCAAGTGCTCCATTTCTGAGAACATCTCTTTTATGTCTGAAAGCCGCAGTTAGATATTTCTTTTTAAGATGAATTGCTAAATGTTCTTATTAATAAAAACCTCGGAGCCAGATATTGGGGTGAAAACTGAGAGATCAGAAATGCAGAAAGAAGCCAGCCACATTCTTTCTGCTAGGAAATCCTCAGCCAAAGAGAGAGCTACTTCCTGTGTACTGATGCCTATTAACCTTTCTGTGCCCTACCATCTTACTTCCTCTCTCCACCCAGCTCTATCACTTCCTGAATGTCTGTATAGACCTCCAGACCTCTATGATTAACTAGTGCTAAGAATTAATGGCTTGCTTGTGCCACCATGCCTGGCTCTGTTCCCAGTGTGGCCTTGAACTCACAGAGATCTGGATGAACCTCTGCCTCCTGAATGCTAGGATTAAAGGCATGTGCTACCATTGCCTGACTTCTATGTTTAATATAATTGCTGGGTTTTTCCTCTGATCTTCATGTAAGCTTTGTTTATTAGAGAACAAATAAAATATCACCACATTTCTTGATAATTTTGTTTTTACTATCATACTCAACTTTCCTCTGCATTCTTAAGCATATGGAGCATATTTTAAGTTTTAAATCATGTTGCTTATAAATGCTATCATTCTGTTATTTCTAGGTTTGTTTATCTTGAGTCATTTTTCTCCCAAGAGTGGATATTTTGGGAATTTTTTTTATTCTGTATATGGTTTGTGATGTTTTAAAATTGAATGCTGAGGGCCAGTGAGATGGATCAGGGGATAAAGGTGCTAGTTGCCAAACCTGATGAGCTGAGTGAAATCCCTGGGACCACATGGTGGTAGGAGAGAACCAACTATCACAACTATCTGACCTCTACATGCATATTATGGCATACACATGACCCTCTCTCTCACACACACACACACACACACACACACACAATAAAATAATTTTAAAATTCTAAGCCAGATATTAAGCATTGTGACTTTTATTCAAAATACAAACCAGTATAGAATGCAATTGAAATTTGTGGAGATTTATATGTGCATAAACTAGTATCCAAGATGTGAAAAAAAATCTGAAGATCCCTCTTTAGATGTCTAAGTTTGCTCTGTGCAGTTGCCTCTTCCCCAGTATTCTGCCCTGGAAATTCTAGCTGTTTTGGTCTCTACACATGTCCTACCTTTGTGTCCCACTAAGTGGAATCACTACTGTTCTTTGTATTGTGGCCTGAACACCACTTCCTTCTCTCAAAAATTGCACTCCTACACTGCTTGGTGGTCAGTGTCGGAAAGTTTTAGAGTTTTGTTTTTCTTGACTTTCTAGTTAATTTTGGCAGAGGAGTATGACAAACAAATTCTGGGATAGCCCCACCCTTATTACCATGCCAATGTACATTTTGTCTCCTTGAATGTAGACCAAATCTTCCTTCTAAACAGTATGTTAGTGTTTGTCAACAGAATGTAGGGTCACCTGAGAGATGGGCCTCTGGGCATGTCTGTGGTGGATTATTTGACTGCATTAATTGAACTAGGAAGAAAGAGCTGCTCACTATGAGTGGCACCATTCTCTACCAGGCCCCTGGGCTAATAATATAAGTAGAAAAAAAGGAACTGATTAGCAGTGTGCATCCACCCTCTGTGCTTTCTAACTGTGGATGTGATGTGATCAGCTGCTTCAAGCTCCTGCTACCTTTACCTCCCAGCTGCGATGAACTACACCTTGGAACACTGAATTTCTGATCAAAATCTGCAAGAAATAGAATCAGTCACTCTTCTAATTATGTGAGAGTGAAACTGGATTCCACACCAAACCTCAGATGAGACTACTTCCTTGGGTAATATATTGATTGTGGCTCTCCTAATACATGGACAATTTTAAATCAAACAAAGGCTGGCTGAGGTGTTCCAAGACACAAGGATATGAGAGACACAGCTTAAGTCACTTTTATCTCTGGCATGCTTTTGACCTGAGCAATCCACATTTTTTTTTCTCTATTCATTTGCTCCGTTAGGTTCCAAGTTTCTCCTGTGTACATGTCCTTAACAAAGTTACTATCTAGTTTTCTACTTTTATGTCCATTTTATTTATTTAAATAACCTAGTCACCTGTCAACCTCATGATCAACTGAGTTTACTCTCTGGTACAAAGCCTTAGTTAGAGAAGATGTGATAAGCAACATGACGACCACAGCCAACAATGACATAGCACGTATTTCACGGCTGCTAAAAGAGAACATCTTACCACAAAAGCAGTGGAAAGAAGGTGGCTTCTGCAGTGCAGAGGCACAGGTACTGAGAGCCGCTCTTCATCTCATGCACACCTCCCAACCCTCACTGCTGGAGAGAGGAAAAGCAGCACTCTTCTGCTTATGTTGAGCCTGCTTGGTTGTAACTGCAAACCATTACAAAAACAAGAACATTGTGAGTCTGAGACTACAGCTGCATTTTTATTAATTATAGCTGTCTGCAATTGGTTGGCCATCCTTTACAAGACCCACTAGCAACCAAATTCCAAGCAGCCTCCCCACTCACAAGCAGTGCACTGCAAGCTCTGGTGCCTGTTTCAGCTGTGCCCGGAATCCCGCAGTATTCTGTAAAATGTCTGATATGTTCACCTACTTTCTCCATACCGGTGCTATCTACAACAAAGCTGCAGCCCCAAGTCTCACCTTGGTCTGGTTCACAGGTCTCACCCTGAGGGAGAACTCAGTCCACTTCCTACTTGCCCAGCGATCTCTGTAACTTCTGGTACCTGATTTCTGAGTTCGGAACAAGTCTGGACCTCTTACTGAGATTCACTGTTTCACAGAATCCCATCTAGTTCACCTAGGTAAGCAGCTCATGCACCATTGTTTTACTTGTAGCCCTTCATTGTGAAGGGCATGGTGTCCCACGATGCTCCATTCCAGCCTCCATTGATGAGAAGACTCAGACTTTAGAAAGCACTGAAAAGGTAAGTATACAAGAACCAGAGAAATAAATGGAACAAGGAAAGTATGGATGATGGGTACCTTCCTATCCTTTATAAGTCAGTGAAGCACTCTGCAATTCCTGCCTACAGTGATGCAGCTTCAGGGCAGGTAAAATCAAGGCACAGCTGTTTTCTGAAGTCCCCATCAGAGAAGGATCCTGTTATTCCTTAAAAATCATATTTCCTGTATCTTCCTGGAAATATACCGCCAGGGAAATAGTCAGTGTTGTTTCCTGAGCAGCTTAGAGATTCCAGAGTGAGTTGGGCACAGGACTCTATGAAGCCTTACAGCACATCTTTACTGTTACTGTGGAATCAGGGTTCCTTTTTGTGGATTCTTAGTTTCGTTAATAAAAGAATTAAAAATAGACTTAGAAGGAAACCTGAATGGGCAAATGAAAAGTTACCTTATCCTCACATTTTTCACCTAAGCTCTGAGCCCTCCTCCCTTTCTGGGTCTCTCTCCTGCCCCCGTGCATTCCTGAACCTGAAGAATTTCTGAATCCAAGGAACCTTATCTGTTCTCCAGTACTGGGTGGGTCACTGAACATGGAAAGGTCTGGAAGCAGGCTAGAATGTATACAAATAAGTTAATGATCAGGATCCACATTGGGATGATAATAATCTGGATGGCTTTCTAGCCAGAGATCAGTTTACAGCCTGCCTCCTCTGCTGGTCTTCCTAAAGCTGTCCTCAAGCGAGAAAACTATCAAAAAAAAAAAAAATTTAAGACACAGAACAAAATCCATCTCTTGTCTCCCTGACATCAGGGCTAAACTTAAGCATCTGGAGAGCAAGGCTCCTGACCCCACAGGTGGAAGTTTCATCTGTGGCATTTAAGGTACCATGGGAGAGATGAGAAAGCCCATGAACAGAATTGCCAAATCTTGGCACACATTATCTGAGTGGCAACTGCATAAGGGCTTCCGGGTCCCTGTTTTAGAAGGCCATGAGGGCTAGTGCGTGCCCTGTTGGGCCATCAATTGAGCCTTGTTCAAAGTGCAACCTAGAGAGATAATTGGTCAGCTGACTGCCCTGGTGTACCTCGGGGCAAGGGGACATCAAACAAAGACCTCCAGTAGACCTCCTAGGCTTGGCCATGGGCTCACAGGGAACCCAGGATGCAGCATGGGGAAATCTGTTTCCTTCCTGTTGGACACGAGGCCGCTTAATCAGTCCTGAGGGAGTTTGGGGTCCCACTTCTTCTTGTCTCCCTATTGTCAGAGTAGGGGGACAGCCTTAGCCATCTCACCAAACCCCACCACTTATTCAGGGGTACCTAATGGGAAAAGATTTTCCAGCTAAGGTAGGAGCTTCCATTGCATTGCTCCCTCCATGTGCCTCACTCCAGACCGGTCAGCAGTGCTTCTTCTCATGCACACAGACAGGGCCCTGCTCTCTCTCTCTCTCTCTCAAGTTCCAGAGGACACCAGGATCCACTGCCTTGTCACCAATCCCAGAAGAATGAGGTCTCACCCCACAAGCTTTTCTCTTCCTGGTTCTCTCTTCTAATCAACTACTCAGCTAATTGTTACAGGATCACCATAGAGCTGGAGTCCAAGGACCATCAGATATACCCAGGTGGTAAGGAATAGTAACAGTTAAAAGGTATTTACACCCCTGACCCAAAAAGGGACTGGGCTCTGCAAAAACAGACCTTAATATAATAATCCATTACTGTTAAATGCTCTCAACAATTGATCACCCGTGTCTCTGGGAAGCTATACTAATAAAGGAAACAGGCGCCTTAAAATAGTCTGTTTCTGAAGAAACTTATCTCAGGTAAAAATTAAAAACATGTCCCAATCTCTGTCTGTCTGTCTGTCTGTCTGTCTCTCTTACACTAACCAATGTAAGCAGAGTACTAAACACTTAACACTACAATGTCATAGTCACTAGCTCAAGACTTTAATTTTCTCATGGCTGCTTCTTAGTATGTTCAAAATTTTTCCAAGCTCCAGAAAATCCCCCTGGACAGGTCAGTGGGCTCCAGAACCAGCTTGAATCCACCTAGACAGCACCTTGTCAGACAATTCCCAAAGCCGCAGACACCTGTCCCAGGACAAATCCCAGGACACCTGTCAACCTCAGAAGCCCCCTTCCCTACCGCCCCCAAGAGTCACCCAATGCCCACAAAGTCAGCTGGAAGCAGTTTTTCTAGGAGAAACAATGCCCCTATTCCTGTTCACCCACTTTTTTATAATAAGCAAAAAGTCTGGGATGTTAGGATTCTGCCACTCCAGCTACATGACCACACATGCACAGTTCAGTAGCTAAGTAAGGGGCCTGGGGTCTCACGTCTTATGTCATCCATGTGCTGATGATTGTGCAAATGTGTAGTGCAGTCACGCAATCAGCACATGTGTGGCATAGCTCTGCAAACCCACCCGTGCATGTGCAGGGAAATCCTTAAAAGCTGGACACAGACTCCTCCGGCCCTTCTGCTCTCTCTTCCACCCCCTCTCTCAGGCATGTGTGTCTCCCCCAGGCCTGGTTACTCTCTTCTGCCCCCCCCCCCCAGTAAATCTCTGATGCTGGGTTTTGTCGTGTCTCATGGCCTTTTCGTCCAGTAACAGCGGTACTTATTATTTTTTAAAACCAACACAGGTGACTGACAAGCCTAGTCAGACAAATTTTTTAAGAAGGAGGACAATAGTATATAATGTTTTAGACCATTTAGAATGTTCATGCTAGTGTTCATTCATCCAGATGAGTGGCAGAATTCAGGTTGTATTGCTTTGACCAGAAGGAAGCAGGTTTCTCTTACTGGGTTTAAACAAAGCTCTCAAATCCCCACCTTTCCATATAGTGTTTCAAATCTTTATGAGGGACAGAACAGATAATGAGGTAAGGTTTGTTCTCAATGGTGTCCAGTTCTGCTAAGGCCTAACACTGAAGGTGGCAGATGCCACCCATGCTTTGATCGTTGCCCAATATGGATCAAAGTCAGTACCTAAGAGACAGAAGTCAGTGCTCTTTTGTGCTTACATATTAGTAAAATTAGTAAATTCTTTTGCCCGAGAAGTTAGATGAGATTGAGGTTTGCTGGGAGAAAGCAGAACATAGAGATCTAAAGACAGAAGACAGCAAATGAGTCAAAGCTGAGAATTCTGAGCTGATAGGCATTGAGATTCCCTTATCATCGAGAGCATGAAGAGCAGGGCTCTGGCCTAGCTTTCCACAGCAGTATATTACCAAGCACACACTCCAAGCATCCCATAGCTCTGTGCATAGACAGGCAACATGGCCTCAACCACAGCTCTGGACAACGCTGGAATGTATGAGAGACCACTGGGCTAGTCAGCTTTCTGTTCCCAACATATGCCTGAGATAACCAACTAGTAAAGAGGAAATCTTACTTAATAATTTCAAAGGGTTCAGTCAAGGATTGTGTGGCCTAATTGTTTTAGGCTCTGTGGGAAGGCAGCACACTGTGGAAGGCAAACTATGGTAGAATAAAATTGCTCTCCTCATGGCTGGGAACACAATGACAAGGAAGTAAGGGGTACATGCCTTGCATTCTTCTCCAAGGACACATAGGCATTGGCCTAATACCTCTTAAAAAGCCCCACCCCTTAGAGGTCCAGCTCCAACAGCAGCACCCTGAGGACTATTTGCCACATAGGCTTTTGAGGGAGCATTCTTGTAGCACTTGTCGAAGAGATACTTCACTACCTGAGGACACTGCTCCCATGATGCCTATGGTTCCATTCAGAGGTGGGTCAGGTAACAGGAAGCATTCCTTTCTTTTGCAGTCAGTGTACTTAAATGGTACCTATTTGGGACTTTCTCAGTGTGTTCAATTATAAACTAACAAAAGTTTCAGAATATTTCAGTGGACAGGAAATACAGCTATAAATTTGAGATTTTGTTTTGGGGCTATAAATAGGGCTGGAAGATGGCTCCATAGGTAAAGATTCTTGCCTCTAAGCCTGATGACCTGGGTTTGATTCCCAGAACCCACATGATAGGAGACGAGAACAGATTCCCACAAGTTGTCCTCTGACTTCTACACATGTGCTCTGGTATGAACAAACCCACACAAATAATAATAACTATTATTATCATTATTATTACAAATGTAAAAATGTTTTTTGAAATAGGTTTATTTTTTGAGATTATAACAGTTACATTATTTCTACCTTCCCTTTCCTTTCTCCATACCCTCCCATGTGCACTTCCTGCCTCTCTTTCAAATTTATGGCCCCTTTTTCTTTGATTATTGTGCTAGCTTGAATGAGAATGGTTCCCATAGACTCATGTGTTTAGAAGTTTGCCCCAAGGTTGATGAAACTGTTTGGGAAGGATTGGGAGGTGTGTCCTTATTGGAGAAGGCGTGTCACTGGAGGTAGGCTTTGAAGTTTCAAAAGCCCATGCCATTCCTAGTAAGTTCCCTCTGCCTCATACTTTCTAATCAGGACATAAGCTCTCAGCTACTACTTCAGAGCCATGCCTGCCTGCCTGCCTCTCACCATACTTCTGGCTATGATGGTCATGGATTTACCCTTTGAACTATAAGCTCCCAAAAAATACTTCTATTTGTTGCCTTGGTCATGATGTTTTATCACACACAGCAATAGAAAGGTAACTAAAACAATTATTGTTTTGTGTGTGTGTGTGTGTGTGTGTGTAAATAAAACATAAAACCTGCTCAGTTTTATGCTTTCATGGCTGACAACTGATACTGGAAAACCAATTGGTGAACTCTTCACTGGAGAAAACCACTGCTCCTGCTCTTAGCATTTTTTAATGCCTATAGTTCTTTTTGTAGGACTGAGGCCTTCTGAGCTTTTCCCCATCCAGTTTGGCATGGCTACTGGTGTCATCCTTGTTCAGCTCACATTTGGGAAGTTACGTTGGTGAGACTTTATTGGTATAGCTTCTGGTGTTTCCAGGAGACACAGTCTCATAGAGAACTCCCTGATCCTCTGGCTCTTACAATCTTTCTGGATCCTCTTCTGCAGTGTTTCCTGAGCCTTAGGTGCAGGAGTTGTTTTATAGATGTCTTCATTAGGACTGGGCTCCACATCTCTCTGCATGTTGTTCAGTTATGGTCATCAATAATAGTCTCTGTCTATAGCAAAGAGAAGTCTCCTTAATGAGTGGTGAGGCCTACACTTAACTATGGATACAAAGGTAGATATTTCCAATGTAGTTAGAGATTATGCTGTTTTAGTAAAGTGAAGGTTATAGGTTCTCCTCCAAGATCTATGATTTTTGTTTTGTTTTGTTTTGTTTTGTTTGAGACAGGTTTTCTCTGTATAACCCTGGCTGTCTTGGAACTCAATCTGAAGACCAGACTGGCCTCAAACTCAGAGAGATCTGCTTCTCTTTGCCTCCCAAGTGCTGGGCTTAAAGACATGTGCCACCACTGCATAACTAAGATCTATAATTTCACCTGCCCTAGTTTTGTGTTTGTTTGTTTTGTTTGTTTGTTTGTTTGTTACAAGTAGAATGCCATGAACAGGTTAACCTTCATTCTAGTGTCCTGTTGTTTCAGTTGTGACTTCTGTGTTCCTTTGGCTAAATATTTATTAAGGGCTGATTTCATGGACCAGTAACTGAGGTTAAAAATGAAACATATGATTCAGGCTTTGTGATTTAAATCCAAAGGAAGACCTAGAAATATTCAGGAACATTTAGAGAAGAAGAAAAGGCTAAAAGGAAAGAGTGTGGGACACCACAGAACTTCAATAGTTAGCATCAGTTCCTATACTTCTACAACAAAGGTGAGGAACATCCAGTGTATCCAGTGCTCTCACAGAGATTGAGATAGATTAATATCAGGGACTACGGGGGTCCAGCCCCTCGATAGTCCCCTCCCAGGGTCCGGGAAGAATCTACAAACAGCTGATAATTAATCTTTAATGAAAAGAAATGAATCTATGTACATGAAACTCCTTAGTTCATACACTTTATTATTCCATGATAGTTCTCTCTCTACACAGCTTCTATTCTGCTGATTTCTCTATATTTGTCTACTGTCCCCTCTAGGTTCTATCTTAATTCCTTCATCTAGTTCTGTCCCTTCTAGGTTCTCATCTATCTAGTTCTTTCCCCTATCAGCTCCTCTCCCGTCTCCTTCTCGAGTCATCTGACTCTTCCTCATCTTGTTCTTCCCCATCTGGTTCTTCCTCATCTTCCATCTCGTTTCTCTAGTCCTCTCTTTTAGGCCTTCAATCTAGTTCTTCCCCATCTCAGTTTGTTCCTCTCAAGTTCTTACCCATCTAGTTCTTCCATTCTCTTTTTTCTTCTCTCTCGTGCCCTGGAAGTCTCGGTATATAAAGGGAGAGTCCGAGCTAAATTGTGTAAAGCTATTACTTAACGTCTACCTCTCCTAGGCGGTGTCCCCTTGTGGAATTTACCATAAGTCAGGAGACTTGCATGTGGACTGTTATCATTGTTAGTCCTCGGAAGTTAGGCGCCCCCCCTGGGTGGTGTTTCCTGTAGTCCTTTCCTAAGGCTGTTCTCCAAATACCTGGAATGTGTATGTCCAGAGAGTGATCAGTCTACACTGTTAGTCATTCTTAGGGGAAAGTCAATTGGAAAAACTATGAAGGCACACATGATTTTCATAACAGAATACAGCTGATATATAACAAGCCAAGTAACACCAAAACTCCTTGGGATTTGGCTTCCTCTGGAGGAATTCCCTGATTCCTCCAGGTAGTGTCTTTGCCATAACCAGCTGAGTTCTTATGATATATTCCTGCGGCCCACAGCAGATTAATACAAACTCTTTACACCAAGCTACTCAGAGAAGGTCTTAACATGATCTCAAATAATAGTATCTCTGTGCCTACATGGGGGTCTACACAAGTTCCTAATTTCTGCATACTTGCCTTAAGTTCTCCTTATAATGAGAAATTGGGGTTCCTTCTTTAGGTCCTTAGTCTTGGTAATAAAAAAAGTTAAATAGATTTAGAAGGAAGCTTGAGGACAATTTTATTACAGTTTGAAAGAAAATCAATAGGGCAGAAAAGCTGTGAGTCTCAGCAGCTGTTGGGTAGAGGAGATGGAGAGGGTCCAGTAAAGCTAGCATGTTCAGCAATGGAGGTTGTCAAGCAGATAGATGGCAAAGTGTGGAATGGAGACCTCAGAGAACGTGAAAAATCCCCAGAGTGTCAGTAAAGGAAAGCATGCTTAAGTTTTGGCTGGTATCTGCAAAAGAGACAATTAACAATAAAGGCATTCTGAAAAACTACTACTTCAGAAGTTTTCTAAAATATAAACATCTATATGTATAAAAATAGTTAAAAGGATGTTACCCATAACAGGGTAAAAATACCCCTACTAAACACACCAGGTACTAACAAATAAAAAGTCCAAATACCAGGGATGGGTTGCCTCTACTGGAGTTCTTGGCCAGTAAGGTCACATAGACCGCAAACATTACAGGATACTGCCATTGTTCCTAGTTAGCCTCCAGAACTTGACAATAAGGCCCTATTGCCAAAGACATTACATACTTGAGTCTTAGAGCATGCAGAAATCAAGACTGAATTGACCTGAAAATTTCATCCTTACTAGCTAGCTCTCATCATTCTGGAAGTTGCTATGCATGCTACCAAAGGAGAAAAGTAATCAGCAGTCTTATCCAGCTGGGAACCCTGGGAGCTACTGGAACAAACTGCTTGGCAAGATACATCTACTGATAAAATAGTGACACAAATGTCTCAGGAGTAATCACCTACCTTCTGATTGGATTTAAGGAGGCTCCACAAGATGAAACTCATACCTGACAAAGTTATCAAGGCTAATACCCTGCAGCTAGAAAGATCATACCCTCTGGGGGAGAAACTACTACTATTACTATGCTAATGGACACAGTATTAAGCCAACTCCTGTGGTGTATTCTTATGCATATAGATTTACGTATCTCTTAACTTGCATCAGAGAAGCTTCCTTTTGCAGTAAATGGCAACTAACATAGAAGCCCACAACTGGTCAAGATACAGAGAATATGTAATTGGGAAGTGCTTCACTCTAGGTGGGACATCTATAACATACCCTCTCCTCTAAGGCTCAGGGAACCTTGTAGAAAAGGTGGTGGAAAGACTTTAAGAGCGAGAAGTAGTGGATGACTAAAAGGAAACAATATTTTTCAGACACAATAGAGCAGTTGAACACATGAAATTACAGAGATTGTGACAGCATGCACAAGACCTGCACAAGCTCAAGCCAGATAAAATCCTAGCATGGAGTGAGGAGAGCAAAATGTTCCACCCCTAGCTAAGGAGCTGTCAATAATTGAGGGTTGCTAGGAGAATGAGAATTAATTTTTTTCAAGGGTGTATCCTCTGGTACGTCTAACATCTTCCAGTGGATGGACACATACCCAAGAGTATAGAGGCAGTACTAATGGACTCAATGTGTTTTTTAAGAATAGGGACTTAATAAAAAAAAATTAAGAAAAAGATAAGAAGAGTTATGCTTTTTGTGTGTTGAACTCAGAAAAGGAAGTAGGCTTGGCCACGTTGCATAGGGCAGGGGCATCTGACAAATACGAATACATCTCTCCAAGGCAGCGATTATTCCTCCCAGCTCTTTAACTTGTCCTCAGGTGAGTCAACTTTCCTGCAGGGTGGTATCCTGGACAAATAATTGTCAGGCCCAGCTAAACTCCAACCTCCCAGGAGACAATAAAAATATGTAATGCTCAAATCTCTGGAGCAGATTAAAATGTCATGCCTCCATGGGGCCAGAAGCAGAATTCAGTTTCTTTTCTTCTGATCAGGCTTCAACAAAGACCTGATGGCTCCAACTTCTTATATGATATTTTAAATCTTAAGGAGAAGTAATGGAATTTTTCTCTTTCTAGAATTGCTGGGTAAATTGGGATGAAGAATTCAGAAGCCAACTATGAGGAAGGGATTCATCTTCAATGTTTTCCAAGGCTACGAATCCCTACCTAGCAACCCAAGAACCAGGGTTGAGTGTACAGATAAGAGAATAAAGCAATTAAAGTGATAAAACTTCATTCTGTGGCAGAAGGCATGGGGCTCTGGTTAGCTAAACATAGCCTCATGAGGAACGTGCCTCAGTCAAAACTTATCTGTAAATTTGGGCTGAATAATGCAATATATCCACCGTACCATACATAGTTATATGATGAAACCTTGCTTCTCCCATATTCATTACAAAAGAAAGAAAATACAAAGTCAATGTTTTACCAAGAGTCTCCCAAAGACCACCAAGAGACTGAATCTGATGCAAATGCAAAGAGTCTTTGTATTGTTATGAGTAAGAGCAAGGGAGACACTGAGTAGCACTGGGACAAGGTTTTTAAAGCAAAGGGGGCTTCAGGTCTGCAGACTACATAGGAACAGACTCAGGATTGCTTTATGGGAGTGACAATCATGTTAGTAACTTTTAATTGGCTACGGTTAATTGGAGGTTACAGTTACCATTTGGGGGCAAGCCTGGACAAGACCTAGGTTTGTCCTTGAGCTGCCATGGAGACTGGCTTGCCTAGCACATACTGAGTATGGGGCCTGACTCAGTGGCCCAGGCTCTGTCCTTGACTCATGCACATAGCTCCAAGTTGGTGAGGGGTCCCAGACAGTAAACAAGTGACTGAAACTTAAGTGGTCAGAATATGTGCAGAAAGGGAGCTACTGCAAGGACTATGCCTTTTGTTCATGACCCTCCCAGACACTGCTTGCTCAAGCCTCAGGAAACTGAAATTGAGGCCTGATGAGAGAAGACTAAGCAGCCTGTTATGGCTTCTGCCTAATCTTTCAGTCAGAAATTTGGAACCTGCTAAAAATTTTCAGATTCAGAAAGACCTTATTTAAGGGATTAAATAACCATGAGCCATCCTTTGGAGAGTGGGAAATGGGCAAGCCAAAAGCCTCAATGCTGCTGCATTGACTCAGTCCTGAAAGAACAGTGCTCTGGAGGGAAGTAGAAACCCTTTGTTACTCTGAAAACAAGCAATGCTGTCCCTGTGTGTAGACTGAAGTGGACTGCTCACTCTTGAGTCTTATGCTACATTCTGGGCCTAGATCCTAAAACCTCAGCAGGATCCCCTCAAGCTGGAGGATTTTGCTTATATGAGATATCCCTACCTCTCCCAACACTGCAAGGGGAAACAAGAAGCCAGGCTAGTTGTCTGCCTCTCTGAGAAAGCAGCTGCCCTTTGTAGGATTCATGACAGGCTGGGAA
The DNA here is from genome assembly GCF_004664715.2 of Peromyscus leucopus. Taxonomy (NCBI): domain Eukaryota; kingdom Metazoa; phylum Chordata; class Mammalia; order Rodentia; family Cricetidae; genus Peromyscus; species Peromyscus leucopus. The sequence goes on along the minus strand of NC_051064.1, from coordinate 29,520,092 downwards.
GAGTAATTATTCCCTATGATTGAGAGTCATAGAAACCAAATTTGAGCTGTTACTGCTGTTTCTCTACCTCATGTTTACCTCATCTACTTCTTTCTCCATCATCTAGGTGCCAAAGACTCCACTCTTGCCTTTCAACCCCTTCTCTTAGATCTGTGAGATTCTTTTCTCCCCCAAACTGAATTTGACAAGGACAGCCTTGGTTGGCTCTTACTCTAGTTCTACATTTCTCTGATTCTCATTCCCAACTCCATTAAGAAGCCACACCACCTCCCTCTTTCAATTCTAATATCCAGTGAAGATTTTCCAGGGAAACACTGCTTATAACTTTGATATGTCCTTCACCAAATCATCTGGTAAGACCCAATTCTATAGACTCTCTCTTGAGTGTCTAAACAATGGGTTAAAGCAATAATTCTCAACCTCTGGGTTGCAACCCCCTTGGGGGGGGTTGAATGGTTCCTCCACAGGGATCACATATCAGATATTTACATTACCACTCATAACAGTAGCAAAATTACGGTTATGAAGTAGCAATGCTTTTATGGTTGGGGATCACCACAACATGAGGAACTGTCTGGTCTAAACTTGAGAACCACTGTTCTAAACTTAACTGTTTACTAAGGGAAAGGCAGTGAACAAATAATTTAAATGACTGACTTTCCCATCTATAAAAGAGATAAAGTTTCATATACAAGCTTGTGGAGAAGAAGTGAGTTACCAAGTGATTAATCTGGATGGGCAACTTGATGGATTTATAATCATCAAGGAAATAGCAGCTGTAGGTATATCTATGAGAATATTTCCAGAGAATTTTAGCTGAGCAGGGAAGACTCAACCTGAATGTGGTCTGATAGAATGAGGTCCTGGACTCAATAAAAAGAGAAAATGAGCAGAGCTGAGTACTCGCATTCATCTCACTGTTTCCTGGCAGTAGATGTGACCATTGTCTCCAGCTCCTGCCACTATTTTTCCTTTCTATTGTCCAAGGGGTTTATAGTTCTTTTAGGACTCTCAACTGTGCTTCATGAATTTCTTTCTACTCTTCTTTTTCGGCACAATGAAATGGGTTTCTGATCCTAAGACCCTATTTCTAGGAATCACCGTATGCTGGAGCTAGCCTCAAATATCAAAGCACGGGATAGAGAAGCAGTCCAGTCAGCAGCTGTTCATTGCACTCAGACCCACCTACCTGCAGGCAAATGGAGTAGGATATCCCCAGACTCAACACTGCTATCTTTGTTTGAGGGGTTAGTACTGTGCAGCTCCATGAACATACCTGAACCAATCAGCTCTTGCAGGAAGCCATATAAACAGCAGGTGGTACTCACAAGGGATATCTTTTGTGACCCTCCTCATATACTGTATGCATGGGGGAATGACAATACTCGTTGGAAAAAGCTATGGTTTTATCTGTCCATGGATGCTAAAGGTCATAGTTTAAGTTTATGGGTACTAGTAAATAGGTTGCAGCTTTCTTGTTTGGTTTTTACAGTTTAGGCTGAGTATGGTGCTCAGCATGCCATAAGCATTCGTCCCTTGATGACTGTTGATATTTAGCAACAACTTGGGGTGGGGAGATAAACAAAAGCTTAGGATGTTTATTTCTCAGTTTCAGATTGGAAATACTCCAATTAAAAGTGCATAGTTAATGGAGTAATTTCAATGTATAGAGTTATTTCAGCCATCTTCCTCTTACAGAGAACAAGTTTTGTTAAAACAAAACTTGATTTTAACATTTATTCTGAGAGTATGTTAAAAGACTGTTTCATTTGTATCATCTGATAGGAAAGGCCATAACACCTGAAATTAAGAGGATAGAGACACTCTTGTTCCCGTCTACTGCCTCCTCCCCACATCTGGACTCACAGTGGCTCAAAGGCATATCGTAATAGGGCCAGACTGATGAAGGAGGGATGATTCTTTAAAAAATTGTACCCACCAAGGACATTATGTGTGCCTTTACATTTGAAGATGTTAAGAACCCAAGTCCAGGAAAATGTCTTAACATGTATGAATTATATGAATTATATTCTCCTACCATGAAACACATAATGGAGTTCCTTCCCAAAATAGATTTCCCCCAAAATAAAGCACTGCATGAATAAAAGGCTTTAGAATCTCAAATAATTAGATATATGCACATCCCCCAACCTTGAAAACACACAGCACTCTGCTCTAGCCTTCCCTGCCAGCAATAAGATGTCATGCACTATGCTGAGACCAAAAAAGAAGAGCAGGGCCCTTAGGTACTAGCTTCCTGGGCCTATTGTCTGAGTCTGCCCATGATTATATAAGGGCTTGGTGTTGCAGAAGGGATACTTAGGACATTGTCATATTCAGGGCCTCTCTCTGGGGCTGGATGTGGGAGCACATTACTTTTCTCTGGGTAAGTCATCCAGGCAGAAAAGGATGTCAGGAAGTACTAAAAAGAAAGCTCAAGGCCAATGGGTTGTGGACAATTTGCTATGACCATATATGATTTATTTTAAAACTACAAAGATATATTAGCATAAAGAAAAACATGGCTTGGGAGGCAGAGGCAGGCAGATCTCTGTGAGTTCAAGGCCAGCCTGGGCTACCAAGTAAGTTCCAGGAAAGGCGCAAAGCTACACAGAGAGACCCTGTCTCCAAAAACAAACAAAAAAAAAAAAAAAAGAAAAGAAAAAAGAAAAACATGGATTAATTTGAGATTACCTTAGGAGGTCAGAGAAGTGGGTCAAACATGAACTTGTATAATTCCAATAGATATCATAGGGCATTGAAAACTTCAAATTTCCCACTTAATGAGGAGAAATTTAGAGTAAACCATGAACTGCTGTGTTCTCCTTCACATGGCAATAGGCCAGCAGCTCTGTCATGCACAGAGTATAGCTCTAGGGAGTAAAGAATGTCCTACTAAAAAGAACAAAATTCCATGGGTTCTGACCAACAGATAACTAAAATACAATCAAGCTTTAGATCCAAATAATCTATATGTGCATCCTGTAATTTCTTTTCTACCAGAGCCAATTCTCTCTTAGCCTTGGCTGATAATTTTCTTAGACTATGTAAGTGCTTATCACCTTGTAAGTTTGAAATAAATTACTTAAATCTTGAGTAGTTAATCCAATTATGGGCATAGCCAGTTAATATCTCCCAGCAATTCTGAAAGCTATTAGGAGTTTGTAATTAATCTCTCCTGATTTGCATTTTCTGTGATTGAAATTTCTGTAAACTTATCTTATATCTTAGGTAATTGATAGAATTTCCTCTTTGTATTTTTCCCCATGAAGGCAAAATTCTCTTTACTTCATCAAACATTTTTGTAAGGTACCTGCATCTGAATCAGACAGTAAGATATCATCCATATGATAGATTTTAGATTGAAGACACGGTTTATGAATTATTTCTAATAGCTATTTGTAGGGAGCCGCCATGCTAAGATGGCGCTGGCTTCCTGGTAGCCTAGCTGTAAACAACTCCATATTTGGCTATGATGCACGAGTATGGTAATTGGCCTTATGTCCTCAGCCTATCCCGTGGCTCCCCGTGCTAGCATTCTGGCGGGACCCAATCACAGTACGGCACGTTTGCCTGATTCCCTTTATAAGCAGCGGCAGTTTAGTCCTCGGGGCCCCTCACCTCCCGCTCTCCCTTAATCAAGAGGCGCTCCAATAAAGTGTGTTCTGAGATGGATCCTCGCATGGTGGTCGTTCTTCCTCGCTGGCCGAGGAGCTCGCCACAGCTATTGTAAAAAATATTGACACAAGATGAGGCTGTTTAGCATTCCTTGTACAAGAACTTTCTACTGATACCTTTTAACAGGTTGAGCATTATTATAAGTAGGCACTATGGAAGCAAATTTTTCTTTATTCTGTTCTTGTAAAGGTATAGAGTTAAAAAGTAGTCTTTTAAATCAATCACTATAATAAACAATCCCTCAAGTAATAAAAAAAGGCAAGGAAATTCAAAGCTGTAAAAAGCCCACTGGCTGAATCACCTCATTTATGGCTCTTAAATCTGTTAACATTCTCCATTTTCCAGATTTATTTTTAATGACAAATATAGGAGAGTACCAAGGACTGTCAATTCTACAATATGCTGAGCATTTAGTGCTCCTGTGCCAGATGTTCTAGTGCCTGTAATTTTTCTGATGTCAAAGGCCATCCACCCACACAGGTTTATCAGTTAACCATTTTAAAGGCAGGGTGGTTGATACCTTTGAAAAAAACAACAGCTGTTGTATCCTGTTTATCTATAACCTAAATGGTCTGTGACTGTTCTTGATAATATCTTTTAATATTTTTCTCAGAAGCATTCATTAGTTTATGTTTTTTTTTTTTTGAGATGGGAGGAATGATAATCTGTGTTTTCCATTGCTGCAACAAATCGTGTCCCCATAAATTCATGGCTATATGAGCCACATATGGCTTTAATTTTTTGATTTGTCTTTCTGGGCCATATACAGTCAACCCATCTTGTACCTGGTTTTATCTGAGATGAAGTTCCAACCCCTAGAAGCTGAATATTTAATCTGAAGAGGTCAATCTGGATGTGAAGATTTTGGTGAAATTATTGTTACATCTTCTCCTGTGTCTAGGAAACTTTCAACTTTGATGCCATTTATTTGTATTTTTAGCTTTGGTCTCTGATCACATACATCAGTTTGCCAAAGTACAGATGTGAAGCTGTTCTATTGTTGATTACATCTAGAGCAGTGTTGTTTTTAACAACAAGCATTAAATCTTTTGATTGCTCTGTGTATGCGTTTCTCAGATCAAGTCAGGGAATGATTGAATCAAATTTTATATTGGGGCCAGTGGGAAACTCCTCTGTGTGTTTCCCAATGGCTAATGGGTTCCTTGACTGTCCCTTGTTGATTTGCACTCATTTGTTCAATGCTGGCCTTTGTCATGCCTTCTGCATACTCCAGAAGCCTGTGACCTTCTTTTTGGATTATTTCTAGGAAAAGAAAACATTGTTTCTAGGAACACCTTGCTTACAAACCCCTTTCAAATGACCTTGCTTACCATAATAAAAACATCTGACATTTTGATTTCTCTTAAAACTTTTAGAAATTACTTCTCCTAAGCAGCATCATAAACATGAAATCCAATATCAGCAATATTTCTATCCATTCATCTATGGGTGTTGACCTTGCCTTTGAAGTCCCAATCACCCTTTTCCATTCTGAATTAGCATTTTCAAAAGCCAAAGTGTCAATTAATATCAGTCTGACTTCTGAATCTGGTATCATTCTATTTACAGCTGAAGTCAATCTTGATAAGAAATCAGTTAAGGCTTCTTTGGAGCCTTGTATATTTTTAGTAAATGACTCAGACCTCTTTTCTGATTCCTCAAACCTGTCCCAAGCATTTAAAGCTGCTAAACAACATAGCATCAAGATGTGATCATCAAATTCAAGCTGCCTTTATAACTCAGAATATTGACCTTCATCTGGAAACTGATCTTGAGAAATAGTAATACCACTAGCCCTATTTTATTGTTCTATGGCCCTACCTCCCTCTTTCCATCATGTTCACCATTGTAGCTGAGGACTAGCTTCCAATATTGCTGTTTTCAAATTTTTCAGTATTGGGGGATAATACTGTTCTGAGCTACCTGTGAATTTAATAACCGATTCAAGTAGGTAAATGTATATCATATGAAATTATTGCTTCCTTAAATCTCCTCAAATCTAATCTTTTTATAGGATTCCATTTCATTTCTTGATAACCTTGGGGGTGCCTATCATCTGCTGGTAGTTCTTATACAGTAACTGGATAAACTAAGGTTGGTTTTCTAACAACTTTGGGCCACCCCTCTTCAGTTTCATCATGTGGTGGTATGGTAGGTTCTTTTATAAGTTCCTCTCTGCCTGAGTATTTTTCTTATTTTCATTTATAATTCTTTCTAAGGCTTGTATCTTATCAATCCACTTTTCATATTTGGCACAAAAAACCACTATGGCTATTAAGGATAAAATATGAATTACCAGACTGACAGTAATTATAATAGATATTATGTCAATCTCATTTCAGTTATTTATCTTTTCATTTTCTTCTTCTATATTCAAGCCACATAAAGTAGCATTATACAGGGTCCTAATATCCCATGTTATGATTTTCCCAACCTTCACATGTGAAAGATTTTTCTTTTTGTAATTATTTAACTCTCTCCAGGTGTCTTACCAAAGAAGTCTGATGGCTTCTCAATTTGTCTACAGCTGGTGTGATTTCTCTGTCTATATGGTCATGCCACACATCAGAGTCCCAAATTTGGTTTTTGACTAAATCTCAATAGTTCAATTTTACCAATAAAGACTCAGGAGCCAGATGCTGGGGTGAAAGCCTGATAGCTCAGAGAGGCAGAAAAAGCATCCAGCTGACCTAGTTCCTCCACTGACATCCCAGAAAGGGACCTTTTTTCTATGCCATCACAAACAAGACTCTTCCAACTCAATGTCTCTCCCTTCTGCCTCCTCTTTGTCTTTCTCTCTCTCTCAGTCCTCCTGACTCCCTTTTACTATCTATGTTTTTTCTTGTTTACTTCATGTCAACTGGTTGCTTGCTCCACCTCTTAACCTATGGTAAACTTTATTTAATCCTGTTTACAATAAACAGAAAGCTCATGGATTAAAGGTGTATGCTAAGCTTGAACCACACCACAACTAAAAATGGGCTATTCCAGTAAATAGCACCATCTCGGGAGGGGGTGGGTCACTGTGATCGAATATCCTGCAAAAAAATCTGAAACATTTTACATTTCCACATACCTTAAATCTTTTACTTGTACCTTTACAATTTGCATTTATACATCTTACATCATTTTTGAGACTCTCAGAACTTACTTAAGCTTTTACATCCTCAGACATTTATATATCTTAAAATATTTTCTTAAACCCTCAAAACCTGCATAGACTTTAACCCTTTTTTCTTTTTTTTCTTTTTTTAAGATTTATTATGTATATATACAGTGTTCTGCCTGCATGCCAGAAGAGGGCACCAGATCTCATTACAGATGGTTGGGAGCCACCACGTGGTTGCTGGGAATTGAACTCAGGACCTCTGCAAGAACAGCCAGTGCTCTTAACTGCTGAGCCATCTCTCCAGACCCCCCCCCCTTTTTTTTTTCTTTACATCTAATCACTTACTAAAGACACACGTAGTTATTACTGAGATCAGCCATTTCTTTTTTTGTTTGTTTGGCTTTTTTTTTTTTTTTGGTTTTTTGTTGTTGTTGTTGTTGTTGTTGTTGTTTGTTTTTTGTTCTTCCGAAACAGGATTTCTCTGTGTATCTTTGCACCTTTCCTGGATCTCGCTTTGTGGACCAGGCTGGCCTTGAACTCACAAAGATCCACCTGCCTCTGCCTCCCAAGTACTGGGATTAAAGGTGTGGGACACCACAGCCTGGCGAGATCAGCCATTTCAAATCACGTTCCTTTAGTAGAAAGTTACATCGGAAACTTGTTTATCTTTTAATATGGAGCCTCTTAGCGAGACAAACCTATCTATCTTTCCTCAACAGGATACCTAGTAGCTATAAAAAAAGCAAGACTTTATTTTTACATATGAAATGAGCTAATAAGGTAGCTGTAGCCTTGGGGAAGAACTGATTGCCTGCTGCTGCTGAACTGACAGCACTATGCTTAGCCTAGCTATTAATACCATCAGAGATTTGAGAAGGATAAATTATAGGGTGAAGTATAATCTAAATGGCCTATGGATTATTTAAAATGACAGAGACTAGTCCATCACCTTGATGGCCATTGCAAGCTCCTGTTGTCTTCACGGCTTTGTGGGAGGCAGAGGTCCCAGAGAAGCATCAGTCTTTGAAAACCAGGCCCAAGTCTGAGAAATTTTCAGAGATCATACCTTGTGTAGGCAAAGTACAAAGTAGGGCAGTCAATTCTCCAGTCTCCTGCATGTCCACAGTTTGAGCTGGGTACTGATGGCAGGTGAGGCATTGAGGTAGTCATACCCAGTGTTTAGTGTTACCACAATCCAAGTAGAGTAGTCATGGTGCCATGAGATTCTTTGGAGACCTCAGGGTCACTGCTAGGAGATGGGAGTCTCTGTCATAGTTATGTTTTCCTTTAAACAATTCAAATGCCATGTCAGCAGATCTCTGACAAGTTTGAGGACCATTACCTAATTTCTATTTCTGAGCTAAACAAACCTTGCTTGTTTTCAGTGACTTGCTTTAGGCTTCAACTTGAAAACATACAAGGGACTAAATAAAGCTTTTTTCTATAATTAATCACATTAATACTTAGTATGATTACAAGTATAGTTCTGAACAGGTTAAAGAATTTGAGATGACTGACAACTTGCATATCTTAGTTATCTTTAATAGCTTACAATAAGTTAATAGTTTTTATAAAATTAGGGGTTTACACCTTTAAGTTTGAGCTTTAAAAAACAATCCAAGTAGAGTAGTCATGGTGCCATGAGCTTCTTTGGAGACCTCAGGGTCACTGCTAGGAGATGGGAATCTCTGTCATAGTTATGCTTTCCTTTAAACAATTCAAATGCCATGTCAGCAGTTTCTGTATTGATATTCTTTTTGTATGAAAATGAAACTTTTAGCTCAAAAACACGGTCTACAGAGAGATTGGAAACTTTTCTGATCCTTTTATAGTACACCATTACAGAATAAAACAGTTTCTTATATGACTCAATTTATCAAAATAGCTTAAGCTTAACAAATTTAGCAAAGACAAGGAGGCTAGACACACATTCATAATCATGAAGACTTTAGTGCTGTGGATATTGCTCTGTATAAATAAAATGCTGATTGGCCAGTAGCCAGCAGGAAGTATAGGCAGGACAAGCAGAGAAGATAATTCTGGGGACAGGAAGGCTGAGTCAGAGAGACACTGCCAGCTGCTACCATGGCAAGCGAGATGTAAGGTACTGGTAAGCCATGAGCCACGTGGCAACTTATAGACTATTAGAAATGGGTTAATTTGAGATAGAAGAACTAGATAGCAAGAAGCCTGCCATGGCCATGCAGTTTGTAAGCAATATAAGTCTCTGTGTGATTACTTGGTTGGGTCTGAGCGGCTGCAGGACTGGCAGGTGAGAGAGATTTATCCTGACCAAGGGCCAGGCAGGACTGGAGAAAACTTCAGCTACAAATGGTGCCCAAAGGCTCGAGTTTTCACCTAAAACCTGAGAAAGACGATTCTAAAACAGAGCTAAACCAGCTTCCTAGTTGTCTCTCTCAAGTTAGCCGCAGCCTGTATGCTTGAGCTACTATATGGCAAGTTTGTGGCACGCATACTTGACCTGCAGTATGGCGGAAATGAGGTGTCTGCAAGCAGCACATTATGGTGCTGTGTGGTGAATTTAGCCTTTGCTAGTACACACACATGAAAAAAAAAAAAAAGGTTTCTGTGCTACACACTGCTTTGATAGAACTGCTTCTGATAGTTGATGGTACACATGGCTCCAGACCCAGAGCTGGCGGTAAACTGTACCACCGCCATGTTTGGAAGCTGACAGGGGCAGAGCCATCAGCCACAGCTGCCTTTTCAGTCTTAGAATGCTGCAGTTTAAAACAATAGATTCACAATAAGACATATTCAAATGGAATAAACCTCTAAATGGTTTACAAAATGTGTAAAAATATATGTAGGCTTGGAGGAGAGAAAAAATAAATATATACTTTTATATAAAGAAATAGTTTTTAAAAACAAAGTATTTAAAGAGACAGTAAAGGTAATATAAAAAATAAGTCATGTAAAGATGGATATTACACAGAGAATCTGGATTGTGTTGTCTTTGGGATTTTTAACTACAAAAAAAATTGATCATAAAAGTTGTTGAGTTAAACGAATAGGTATATTTTAAAGGTATCTTGACTTCAAAATTGTACCCAAGTAGCTCTTGGTAATGGCATTCATAATAGCAATAGAAACCTAACCAGAGAGTGGATTGTTGCTATGACAGACCTGATCATGTTGTGATGGGATGATCATGAAGATTTTGGAAATTTGGGCTGGAAGAGCCATTGAGTGCTCAAAGATTAATGGTTACTCTCAGGAAAGATTAAAAGATAATGCTGATAGCAATGCAAATGATAGAGGCCTGGCTGGGGAATTTTCAGAGAGAAGCAAAGACTCTACCAGGGCTATTTGAGTGATATTTGAATTGATAATTTATGGTTTTGGTTGGCTAGGGCTAAAGAATAAACAGTAATTAACAAGATACTAGCATCACATACTGCAGTTTCTAACACAATCCAGTCTTCAGTGTCACAGCTTCATAAAATGGCCTCTCTGAGTCTCCATGAGGGGACTTCCCTGTCAGAAACCTGACCTTTATGGCTTTCTTTAACTATGGAGGAAGATTTCACAACATTGTGCTAGTATATCCTTTTTGGTTTGGTTTCGTTTTTGATTTCTTGAGACAAGGTTTCTCCGTGTAGGTCTGGCTGTCCTGTAACTTCCTCAGGAGGCCAGAAGGTGTGTATCACCACCACCTGGCTAGTGTATCCTTGACTTTCAAAGAGGATCCAAGGCTGATGCTGCTCAGTTCTGCTGCCTGCTTTGGATAGAACCTGGGCCCCCTCCTTGAGTTACATTTGCATAAGCTTTGATTTGTTGATGCTTTTCTTTGCTGAATAAACTTTTATTTCCTTTAGTAGCAATAGATTCCTTAGGCATTTTCTGTTTGCATATGGGAAGTGTATCTGGGTGAAGTCACCTTGGAGTACTGCTCCCTTTATTCCAATTCACATCAAGCCTTTCTTTAAACTTCTCATCTCTTTGAATACAAGACTTGGCTCCACCATTAAATTTCCTGGTGCTTTATTTTCTCCTCAAATTGTACATTTTGTGTTTCTTTTTGTCCTGCTTAATCTTTTTCATTGTAGATCTGCATAAAAGTGATCACTAATAACCATGTGACACAGTCAATACTAGGCTGTCTTGAAGTCTCTACTAAAGAAAAACCTAGTCCAAAAATCTTCAATTTAGATTCAGGCAGAATCTTCAGACAAGCAAAAAGGCAAAAAGCAGTCATGTTCTTTGCCAAAGTATCATAAGAATGGTCTCTATCCCAGTTGCTAATACTGTACTCTTCTAAAACCTATTGAACTATGCCTTGTTGTGCTCAGATCGTGACCCCCAGAGAGACCACCAAAGACAAACATGCCGGAATGCAAAAGCAAGGTTTAATTCTGGATATACAAGCCTAGGCAGGGACTTTGTCCAATACATCCAATGCAGTGGAGGCTGGAGGAAGTGCCCTCCTGTCTGCAAGCTCAGTTTTTTAAGGGAAAAATCACAAGATTGCATCATTTAGGGGTGCTAGTACCGGTATAATTCTGATTGGCTCGCTTCTAGGAACTTCTAGAAATTACTTCTAAGGGAGTGGTTGCCCGCCACCATTTCTCATTGGCTGCCTTCAGGTAGGGGCATTTCTGTGGTCAGTTACCCTGGAAACCAGGGAGAGGACATTCCATAGTCTGGCAGACATTACCTCGTGACTGTCTTGAGACTCTGTACTTTTACACTTCCTGGTTTCTGGAATCTGGACTGACTTGTTTCAGTAACTATTGACCTATTCCTAGAAGGAGAAATCTTAGGCCTTAGTTTTTGAGTGAAAGCATTTTGGTCTTATTTCTAAGATGGCTCATTTTGGTCTCACAGCCTTCATAGTTCACATTGATCTCAGCACTATTGTCTTCCAAGCAACTACTAGGATGTCCAATTAAGCCCCATTTACAGTATTCAACTGCTTTCTTAGTCCAAAGTCCCAAAGTCTTCCATATTTCTCCAAAAAGCAGTATGGTCAGGCCTGTCATGAATAACACAGTCTTGTTACCAACTTCTTAGTTACTTTTCTATTGCTGTGAAAACACACCATGACCAAGAAAATTTATAAAAGATTTTCATGAGGATTTACAACTTCAGAGGGTAAGTCTATGGCAATCATGTTGGAGAATATAGCAGCAGGAATGCAGACATGGCACTGGAGCAGTAGATCATAACGTACATGTTGAGACAATAACCATGAGGCAGAGAGAGGGTGCTAACTGAGAATGGTGTGGACTTTTGAAACCTCCTCCAACAAAGTCATACCTCTTAATCTTTCCCAAACAGTTTTATCAACTGGGGACCATATATGCAAATATATGAGACTATGGGGGACATTCTCATTCAAATCACCACAGTAACTTATGTTTTGTTTTGTTTTTCAAGAGCCTACAGTTAAAAGATTTTGGACTTTTAGAGATACTTTGGAATGTTTTTATAGCTCAAGTAGCTTTTTTAATATCATAGAGACTGAACCTTTAAAGTATTCGAATTTTTAAAGACACTTGGACTTTCAAAAGTTAAAACATATCATACGTTGTAATACTGATATTGATATAAGAGCTTGGGAATAAACAAGAAAGGAAACATTATGGTTTAATAGTAATGTATTAGTATGCCAGATGACGAAGGGTCACTTGTCCTGGATACTTTTCTGTCAACTTGACACAAGTTAGAGTTATCTGAGAAGAGGAACCTCAGTTGAGAAAATTCCTCCATCAGATTGGCCTGTAGGAAAGTCTATGGGGGCATTTTCTTGATTAGTGATTGATATGGAATGGTCCAGGTCACTGTGGGAGATGCCATGCTGGGCAGGTGGTCCTGGGTTATAAAAGAAAGCAGGATAAGCAAGTCATGAAAAGCAAGCAAGTGAACAGCATTCCATTATGGTCTCTACTTCAGTTCCTACCTCCTGGTTCCAGGCTTGAGCTCCTGCCCTGACTTCTTCTCATGATACACTACAACTGTTGGCTGAAATAAATAAACCTTTTCCTCTTCATATTGTTTTCTGCTGTTTTGACATAAATAGAAGCACAACTAAAACAACAACTTTCTTCTCAAAAGAGTGAAGTCTGAGAACTGTCCAAGACATGATGTTTTAATACTTTTCAGACAAAGAAAGTACATTTCTGAAGACATAACAGGACAAGAGGCCATCTGAACTAGAACAGCACACTCTGGGGAATATCACCGAGAAACACTTGCAGCTTCTGAGTTAGCGATGGTAATGAGTACGCCACAGTTTGTCACTTAGACTCACTACAGCTCTAATCACCAATCTATAGTAACGAAGGTTGCTTTCCAGCCATATATGAGAAGTGTATCTCTCCCCAAAGAATTAATATCTCATTGCACATAATAAAGTCAGGCCAAATGGCCCTTTCTAAAATACAGTTCCACAAGTGAGTTCAGCTAGAGTTAATTAGTGTATCAGTGTGACTTATTCCAAGGTGTTACATCCTTAATTCATTCATATAATATAAAAACTTCCCAAATCAGTGTACAGATCTCATAAATCATATCAATACAGGAATTTTTTGAAACCTGAACAGTTATTAAAGTTTCTTCTAGAAAGCTCTCACCCCAAAAAAATGTATAGGGAAAAAATTATCAAAAGGTACTGTCAAGTATTAAAATAAATTATGAATACCAACAATAAAGCCAGTATGAACCCAAGAAGAGGCAGATAGTACCTCCATGTGCTTATTTTTTCTGTCTTTTTTTATTTTCAGAATTATAAAATAAAGAATATGTTGAAAAATAAAGAATAATATTATATCAAAGCACCACAGTCTGTACATTGGAAAGACTAAGGAAATAAATAGAATAGATTGAACTACTGGACCTTGAAAGATACTCTGTAGGGGTGGTTGTCTGTGCCTTACCCTGAAGCACCACCCCTAATGAGGCAGTAGCTAACTGCTAGGTACCTGCCCCCCCACCCCAGCATAGCCCAGACAGGGACTCCTTAAGACCTGGGATGATGTCTGTGCTCACTCTCCTCACTACCTCATGGTCTTGGATGCTGGTGCAGATCAGGGCAGAACTCTCCAGAGAGCAGCATTGGACCATGCCTCAATCTCTATTTTCTGTATTTTGAGTTTCCTGTATTGTGCATTAATCCTCCAATAAATTCATATAATCATTAAGCTATTTCTGTGGAATGGTAGCAATTCAGTTGCATTATCTGGCAACCACATAGGGCAAACTCCAAATGCCTGGGTTGCCTCCACCTTCAACCTCTGTGGCTGCTGTGGCATGCTTTCCATGCTTCCCTGTCTCTTCTAAAATTCCTACCCCTCCTGGGGACCCACAGCTTACACGTTCAGCCCACAACTGCATGGGTACTGTAATGCCCACATGTGAGACACACACACACACACACACACACACACACACACACACACAACAAAACTGCCAACAAGCCAACTTCCGATGTAAGAACAAAAGGTTTCTTTTATTCCAGCCTAGGCAGGGACCTCCCCCACACCACTTTGCAGTAGGTGAAATGAGGGAAGGTCCCTAGCACTCACGTTAAGGGGTTTATATAGGAAAGGTTCACATGCAGAATGTTATATATCTCAGGATTGGATGAGGGGGGAAGGAGTGAGGTAGTTCTTTGAAGTTACTGGTTGATCTATAAGCATAAGGTAACTAATGGCTAACAGGATTCAGGGTGTCTATAGAAACATTAATTTTTACTTGCTATGTCTTGCTTTTGTTGAACCCAGGATACACATTCAGATTTAATGTTGCAGTTGTACTCTTCCTGAGTTCAACTTCTGGTCAATTGAGCCCATTACTTCTCATATCCTGTTTTGCCAAGTCCAGTATACATAGATTTATTGTCCCAGCCTTATCTTTCCCATAGGTTCAACTTCTGGTCAGTTCAAAAACCACTGGTCAGCAAATACCTCTAGAGGAAGAGGGGGAAAGGGAAGGAGCGCCTCTCAAGATGGCTACAAATTTTTCTCTTTTATTACCACCCCCTCCCTCCCTCCCTCCCTCCCTCCTTCCCTCCCTCCTTCCCAGTTTGCTGGGCATCAGTTTCCTATTTGAGATACAGCTTATGCCCCACTGCCAGGTCGAATAGCCACTGTGTACACCTACTGAGTGTGAATGTGAGAAGAGGTGTACCACCCCAGGCCCACCAGCCCACTGCCACCCACCACCCCACTCCTGAAGCCACATCTGGCCTGCCACTGCACAGTCTTCTCTAGGTCATGTGCACACACTGTGGCCATCCATTCCCTGAGTGAGCAGCTGAGTCTGGCCCAACACTGCATTCTCCCATCCCACAGGCATGTGGCCTGTTGTGGCACATGCCAGTAGGATTTGCTTACTAGCTTCTTTAAGCTAAAGCAGGTCAAGGTCACCAGTAGGACCTGCTTTAACACAATACCTGCAACACCTGCTGGCCAAACAGCACTACTACACCCAAAAAACCATTGCAAGAACTGAAACTCTAGTAATCAAGGGTTTCACCCAAGCTAAAAATACTTGATAATATTACACCTTAAAACTGATAAATAAATAAATAAATAAATAAATAAATAAATAAATAAATAATAAGATTTTCTTTACAGATTTTGAATGTTTCTCAAAACATGGCAGAAAATATTACATCATGAGAATTTAAAAACTTTTTTGCTTGTATGATGAATGAATTTTTACAGGACATATATGACCTTCCTGGGATGTATATGATATACACCATTTTAGCATTTAGCATATTAATTCACAAAGCATTGAAGAACTAGTTTAATAAAAATAACAAAGATGAGTAATTACTGACACTGATACAGGCTTTACAAGGTAGCAATGAAGACATAAATGAAAATAAACTTTATCTGGAATCTGCTAACCAGGCTTTACAAGGTATTAAAGATTTAATAAAAGGATTCTTTGTTTGGAAATCTGCTAACTTACTATAAGAACTTCAGTTATTTAATAATAAATATACAACCAGATTTGATTCTATTGATAATAAATATGAGTACTTAATGGATAAAACAATAACCCTCCAGAGTAATGTTGCTGCTATTCAGATACTTTATAAGAAATAAAGATTATAATTAACTGATAAACTAAGGGCTATGGAATCATGTGTTTCAGAAGAACATAAAAGGTTGCATGATTCCATGAAATCTCTGGAATCTCTTACAACAGAGTAGGTTCACTCTCTGCAAGTGACTCTAGGTGCCTGGTTGCAAGCTCTGAAAGAAACTCTCAGTAAAGATGACAAGGGAACTAAAAGGCAGAAGAGCAAGGCCATACAGGTCAAAACATCTCCAGAAAGCTCTCATACACTGGCTTATCCTGTAGTCATCTGTGAGAAGCCAGCGGATGATAGACATCCTGAGCCATATGCAGAGTATATATTGCAACCTATTCCTATGAGAGATTTAAAAACATTAAGGAACTGGTGGCCACTTATGGTATACATTCACCATACATAAAACAGATGTTAAATGCGTGGTCTTCCACAAATAGAATCAGTTACTCTTAGTTGTTCTAGAATATAACCAGCAGTTACAATGGAAAAGCTGGTTGAGAGAGGAAGCAAGGATCCTAGAACATCAGAGTAAGACCAGAGGTTTTGAGATCTCCCAAGATGAAATTCTTGGTGAGGGACATTTTGATGATAGAAATATACAAGCTAATTTTGATGAGCATAAAATATCCCTATAGCAGCTCTAAATGCTTGGGAAAAAAATCAAGAACTAGAAAAAGCAACTGAAATATACACAAATATTTACAAAGTTCACAAGAACCTTTTACTAATTTTAACAAAGGTTGACCACAGCTATAAAAAAGGCAGTTTCAGACAAAGAACTAAGACAAGTATTAACTGAGTCCTTGGCACTTAATCCTAATGCAGAATGCAAAAGAATACTTACACCATTAAAGGTTAGGTCAGCACCTCTGGAAGAATTAATTCAATACATAAACAATGTTGAGTCTCTTAACTATGGTAATGAGGCTTGGATAGGAGAGGTGATTTCCAGAGGTGGAAGGAAGCCTTGAGGTACCAAATGTCTTAACTGTGGTATACCAGGTCATATGAGTAGAAACTGTACAAAAGGTGCTCCTAGAAGTAATACTGCTTCTAGAAGTAACCCAAATGGGGAGACCCCAAACTTCTGGATTATGTAAACAATGCAGCAAAGGCTGACATTGGACCAATGAATGCAGATCAACAACAAATGTATAAGGCAACCCTTTACTGGCAGGAAACACCTCAGGGGGCCTCTTGCAGGCCCTGAAATCAAACATGGTCCAAACATTTCCAGCCACTGTAGTGGAAATTCCTGTCCAGAACAGTTAAATAAACTAGTGTCTAATGTAAGAATGATACTACACTGGATGATACAACAGCTTTCATAGATGAATCAAAAGTTCCAAAGAACACCATAAAATGAATATTTTGGTAGACTTCCATAAATGAACAAAGACCAAAGTTTAGAATTTGAATTAATGGCATTGTTCTAGAGAGCCTGGCAGATACAGGTATGGGTATGACTATAATTACACCAAAATCATGGCATGTAAATTGGCCTCTTCAAGAGATAGATGTCTAGGGATTGGAACCCTATCTCAGGTAAAATAAAGTTTGAGATGGGTTGAATGCATAGGGTCAGAAGAACAGAGAGGAAGGCTGAAGCCATATGTGGCAAATGTAATTGTGAATCTTGGGGGCTGAGATCTGTTACAACAGTGGAATACCCAGATAAAAATTCCTATAATCTCAGAAAGGGGATATAGATCAATGCATGTTTCTAGGAATAATGTTATAACATACTATAAAAAAAACAGCCACCAACCATTCAGGCTGTACACAGATCACAACTATTGTTGAGCTCTCAGAAGTACCAACAACCCTACCTTTAAAATGGCTAACTGATAAACCTGTCTGGGTTGGACAATGGCCTTCGAAAAAAGAGAAGCTACAAGCTTTAGAACAGCTGGTTCAAGAGCAGTTAAATATTCAACACATTAAGGAATCTACCGGCCCTTGGAATTCTCTTATATTTGCTATTAGAAAAAAAAAAGTCTAGATGATGACAGATCTGAGAGCTATTCATAAATAATTCAGCCTAGGGGATCCCTACAGAATGTGATGCCCTTGCTCTCTCTGCTACCTAAAGAATGGCCTATTATAGTTATTGACTCAAAAAATTGTTTCATTACCATACCTCTACAAGAAAAGGATAGAGAAAATTTTGCCTTTACAGTACCTAATTTTAATAATTCCCAGCCAGTCAATGGAAGGTCCTCCCACAAGGAATGTTAAATAGCCCTACCCTGTGCCAATATTTTGCACAAAAACTATTGGAAATAATTTGTGTGAAATTTTCACAATCCATAACTTATCATTATATGGATGATATCTTATTAGCTGATCCAAAATTAGGTGCCTTAGAAAGCATGTTTGAAGAAGTAAAGAAAGCTTTGCCTTGCTGGAGACTATAAATTGCTCCTAAAAAATACAAAGAGGAGATTCTATTAATTACTTAGGATATAAGATAGACCTACAAAAATAAGACCTCAAGAGTTACAACTCAGGAGAAATCAATCACAGATTCTTAATGTTTTTCAAAAATTATTAGGAAGCATTTCCAACTTACAGAGCATCAATTGGAATACCTAAACATGGACTAGTAAATTTGGCTAATACCCTAAAAGGGGACAAAAACTTAAATAGTCCAAGAGAATGATCAGGCAGAGTTTGAGAAGGAATTGGGTCTAGTAAAAAAGAAAATATGAGAAGTGCATGTGGATCATATGAATACAGGACTTAAGTACATTCTGGTCATATTCCCCTCCAGATATTCCTCCACAGAGATTTTGATGCAGAGAGAACATATCATATTGGCATGGATATTTCTACCATGTAAACCAAGTAAGAAGTTAAAGACTTATGTGGAAAAGATCTCTGATTTGATTCCAAAAGAAAAATTAAGACTTCACCAATTGACAGGAATGGACCCAGCAGAAATTGTAGTACTTTAACTAATGAGGAAATTTCCTCATTACGGAAGGATAATAAATGCTGTCAAAGAGCCTGAAGTAAAATTTTGGGAGAGATTAACAACTATTACACCAAAAGCACAAGAATATAATTCAAAAAGAGAACTGAATGAGTCCTTCCTCACATTGTATGGCAAAAGCCAATTTCTGGAGTCCCCACATTCTATACTTATGCAAATAAACTGGGGAAAGCAGGATACAAATCAGGAGACTTAAGTAAGGTGGTTCAAAGTCTATACAATTCTGTATAAAAAACAGAACTATATGCCATTCTTAGAGTACTAATGGACTTCACAGAACCCCTCAATACAGTCACTAACTCTCAATACTCAGAAAGAGTTGTTTTACATATTGAAACTGCTGAGTTTATTCCTGATAATACAGAATTAACTTCATTACTTATGCAATTGCAGGAAATCATCAGAAAAAGGGAACATCCTATATATATAACACATATCAGATCCAATATGGACCTCTAGCACAAGGTAATGATGATATTGATCAGTTACTAATAGGCAACATGCTAGAAGACTCAGAATTTCATAAGAAATACCATGTAAATAGCAAGGGTTTGATTTCACCATCACTTGGCAACAAGTCAAGGAAATTGTAAGAATGTCCTACTTGTTCCTTCTATAACCAAACTCCTTTACCCACAGGAAGCAATCCAAAAGGTATACAAAGAAATGAAATTTGGCAGATGGATATGTTTCATTTTGCAGAATTTGGAAGATTAAAATATGTATACCATACCATTGACACCTATTCAGGATTTCAAAGGGCAACTCCTATGAGTTCTGAGAAGGCTGATTCTGTGACACATATTAGAAGTTATGGCCATCATGGGAATACCTGTATGAATTAAGACTGACAATGCACCAGGATATGTCTCAAATAAAATGAGACAGTTTTTTTTTCTTATTAAAATATAAAGCATGTTACAGGTACACCACACAATCCCAGAGGCCAAGCAGTCATAGAAAGATCCAAACTTTAAAGGATATGCTAAAGAAACAGGTAATAATGACTCCTAAAAAAAGATTGCATAATGCTTTATTAACCTTGAATTTTCTCAATGCTGATGAGAACGGAACAACAGCTGTGGAGAGACATTGGACAACAGAAGATACTTCTGACCTAAACCAACTGGTTTATTTCAAAGATGTGCTGACTTCAGAATGGAAATCACGATATATCCTACATTGGGGAAGGGGTTTTACTGTTGTTTCTAGAGGAGAAGAAAAGCTATGGATATCAACAAAATTAATAAAAGTTCAATTCAAACAGGAGAAACCCCTAGAAGAGGAGAAATAAAAGCAGATCCATTGATGTGACATCTCTATAAATTGAAAGAAAAATTTAACAAGCAAGGGTTGGGGCAGTGTTCTGTTTTCTGTCTTTACAGGATAATATATATACTCATCTTCCAGAAATCATAAGGCCTTGGATACCCAGATGTATATATACAACAGAAGGAAAGAACCTATTGATACTAATATACTCTCACTGCCTAACATCAATGTCTCTTTAACTCGAGAATAGCTGTGGTCCTGATTCAATTATGAATCAAACTGGCTTTGGAGTTGGAATGTGGCTCTCTCTTTCTCTAAACCCAAGCATATTGCTAAAAGAAAAATTAGGAGATTCTGTCTCATATCAGAAGAGCCAATTGGTGTGAGACAGAAGAAAACCAATAATTTAGTGACCATTGTCATCTAGATTCTATTTCTTTCTATGTCTTTTCTTACCTTTAAAGAATTCTTTCTCTATTCAGTATAAATCCAAAACTTTCTGTCTTGATATTAAAAATGTTCAAGTTTTCCACAGTAAAAAAAATAAGTCTTTCCAATAGCAATCTCTGTAGTCTCCAGAAGGAAGATGGGACCCCATGACAACAACTCTACCCAGTCCAGAATGATGCTATGATATTCATGAACATTACTCAATGATCAACCTTGGAATGAAAACTCTCCAAGACAATTCCATAAAATGGTCCATCATACTACACTTCTACCCAGAATCTCAGACAATCTTAACCATTACTCTGAAACTGGCTGCAGAATCTACAGTTAGTCCAATTAGACCTAACTATCTGTGCTCTCTTACAGGACCCCAAAGAGATACCATCACCCCCTAAACAGCAGGAAGCAATTTTAAGAAAACAACACCCTTTCTCCCAAAGTATTCATGTTTCTCAGGGTTATGGATATAGATATAGGGTTGGAGGTGGAAGAAAATATTGGACTCAGTATTCTTAAGAAAAGAAAGGGGGGATAGATAGGTAATGGATATTAAGGTAGATTGTTTTATATACTATAAGCTAATTTAGTAAAATAATCAGCCTTAGATAATTTACACTGTTATGGATTCTTGTATATTGATACAAATGTAAACTATTTTTATATTCTTATTTAAGATAATTTGTATATTGATACAAATATAGAACTATATTTGTTATAATATACATGTATTTCTACTCTTAATTGAAATATTTTGTACATTGATACAAATGTAAAATTATATTTGTCATACTGTATGTATGTTCTACCTCTGTTTAGAATATTTTGTATATTGATACATATTCAGGATTATTGTCATATTGCATATTGCTCTATACATCCCTACCTCTGTTGAAGCTGTTTTGTGTATTGTCACAATTTTGAGGTCATTGTCCTTATATGGTACATCTCCTTACAGACTGTCAACCTTGTTTACATGAAGCCTTAGTCCTTAGATTATTTAGGTAGATAAGATTTACAGTTTGATAGTCACGTATGCTTGTCATCTCTATAGTTATGTTAGGTTGTCTAGGTTTATAGGTACACAGGTCAGATGGACAAGTAATCTTCAAACACTTCATAGACCTAGAGAGTATGGCATTTAAATAACTTAGAATTCTGTTGGCATGAGACATGATTGCTCTTGGCAGCACTGATTTGATCCAGAGGGAATGTTGGGCTTCTAAGACATTTCTGTTTGGAAGTTTGTCGTCTTCTTAGCACAAAATGTTCTACTGGGTAAAGAACTGCCCTTGCCTCAACCGCTGAAAGTACAAATGCTGTCCTTTCTGGATGAGTGGAACACAAGGAAAAATGACTACTGAACTCTCCTAAGACAGGGTAAGATAGTCTTTCAAAATTCCTGCTTTTGAAAATGGTCTGTCAGATACTCTAGGCCTGTAGTCAATTTGGATGCATCAAAGATGCTGAAAAACTTTAGGTGATTGTCCAGGCTGTTGGCTGTCTCTGTTTACTCTCATAAGATTTCCAAAAGTTGCTTGCATCAATCTCCCATTTTCTCAGGTATTATTATATTCCTTCTCAGGTCTTTGATGGGACTGAAAGCTAGCAGTTACAGTTACAATCTTCTTGTATATTTGCTGGGGATCTTTCTGTATACTGTGAATGTGTTGCTCTGATTGATTGATAAATAAAACGCTGATTGGCCAGGCAGGAAGTATAGTATAGGTGGGATAAGCAGAGAGGAGAATGCTGGGAAGTGGAAGGCTGAGTCAGGAGATGCTGCCAGGCATCCCCACCATGAGAAGCAAGATGTAAAGTACCAGTAAGCCACAAGCCGCATGGCAACTTATAGATTAACAGAAATGGGTTAATTTAAGATATAAGAACTAGATAGCAAGAAGCCTGCCACAGTCATACAGTTTATAAGTAATATAAGTCTCTGTGTGTTTACTTGGATCTGAGTGGCTGTGGGCCTGAGCAGGACTGGAGAAAACTCCAACTACATATATTAGCTAGAACACATTAAGTATTAGATTCAGATTCTTCAGGATAGGACATCTTTTGGAATGATATCTGTAACATGGCATTTACCTATGCTCTAGACTCCTCTGGATTTTAGTATGTGTCTCTTGTTTGATGCTGCTCTTATTGGTTGTAGTTCCATTTATTTATGTCATTACCCTTTAGTTCTCCTTGATAATTATTCCTATTGTATATAGTTTTGTGTTAGGTTAGAACTTTCTTCCTCAGTCAAAAGAGGGAGATGTATGGGTGGTTATTTGTGCCTTACCCTGAAACACCACCCCTAGTGAGACAGCAGGTAACTGCTAGGTAACTGCTCCCACCAGGGCATGGTCCAGATGGGGACCACTTAAGACCTGGGATGACATATGTGCTCACTCTATTCGCAACGTCATGGTCTTTGATGCTGGTGTGGATCAGAGCAGAGCTCTCTGGAAAGCAGCGTTGGACAATGTTTCAATCCCTATTTTCTGTATTGTGAGTTTCCTGTATCATGAATAAATTCCCCAATATATTCCTATAATCGTTAAGCTATTTCAATGGATTGGTAGTGATTCAATCGCATTATTCCTCTACAGCAGCCCAGTTGCCACTTAGAGGCCAGAAGCCAGTGGACATTGTTGTTGGAAGTAGCTTTTGCATTTATGCAGGGAGACATGGGGAATGAAGAGGGAGGACACAGATGACACCTTTTTAGCCATCTGAGGAGAGAGGCCAAGTATATTTTCAGAAAGACCAAAATATCTCCCAAGAGAGTAGCAATGGAAGAACCATAATAAGGTAACCCAAACATACCTTCAAAACATATGAGCAAGGATATAAGCCTACCCAGGTGGCCTGAAGGACTGTGAGTTCTTTCTACTCATACTTCATTAAGTTTCCTTACCTTCAACACCAGTCTGACCTCCTGTCTTCATGTGACTCATGTCTGATATTCTCTAGGCAAGCTTGTCCTTCTTCCACCTTATAGACTCAGTTCTTGTACTTTCTCATCCACCCATTGTAGGCCCAGGCCACACAATGGCAAACTCTGTTTTTCAGCATGTTTCAGACTTCTTTGGGTGAACCCAGTCAGTGAGAACAGGTAAAATCAGCCCAAGAAGGCAGAAAAACAAGAGAGAGCCTCTAGAGAAACAGCTATCCCTTAGTCAGAGTGCACAGAGCAGTGGTGTGACTCTCAAAAGCTGTGGTGTTCTGGGACATGCTTCTGGTTTTCTACCAAGCTTATGACTTAATTCCTCTATACCCCTCTATTGTTCCCACCAAGTATCACATAGCAACTCTGCCCTCTTTGCTTCTCTCTGCCTTGTGGATTGCTACTTATGGTTTTTATTGCCTTTCTGTCAAGGGATCTCTCATGTCTCCACTTGTATCAGTCACATTGCCTACTGTTTTCAGCTAAGTCTCACATGCCAATGTCTTGGAAAAGAGGGCTGGTTAAGCTGTGACTGTTCAACTGCAAGGGCTCCTGACACAACGGCAGTTCTGTTTGTTGTCTGTGGGTCAGTCTCCAACTAGGGCCCATCAAGAGGTGCCAGTGCAGAGGGTCACATGACAGTAAGGGCAATGTTTCAACACAGAGTCTTGACAAGGCTACTCCTAGACAGAGCAGGGCTGGTCTTCACATCTCTTGTAGTTTTGTGGAACCCTATTTAAAACTGCACTTGTGCCGGGCGGTGGTGGCGCACGCCTTTAATCCCAGCACTCGGGAGGCAGAGCCAGGTGGATCTCTGTGAGTTCGAGGCCAGCTTGGGCTACCAAGTGAGTTCCAGGAAAGGCGCAAAGCTACACAGAGAGAAACCCTGTCTCAGAATAAAAAAAAAAAAAAAAAAAAAAAAAAAAAAAAAAAAAAAAAAAAAAACTGCACTTGTGAAATAATTTCAGGAAAGAGCTCTGAAAGAGAGTCACTACATGGTTTGCCTGACAGCATCTGGCAAATAGTTTTGTCTCACCTTTATATGTCCAAAAATGACCTAAATTTTTTGGTGCAGAAGTAGAAACATTTAAAATGGAAAAACATACTTCAGAATAAACATTTAGAAGGAAAGCAGGAGCTTTAGATAGAAACTTTTTCTGTTTTATTCCAAAGATAGACTTCAGTTTCCAAATTGAAAATCATAAGAAACTGATAAAAGCTCCAAGCAAAGAGCTTTCTAACCAGAATTGTTTATAATAGAATATGGTGCCTGCCACTGGTATATGTCAACTAAAAGTGTGCTCCACTGCCACACTGCAGGACAAATCAATGTATCCACATCTTGTATGGATTAAATCTACTTGCAGCCTTTTAACACATGCTAACTTTAATTCTCCCAACTCTAGAAGCTAAGCATTGCTTGAATGTGTAGACTTAACATGTTTCCATCTCAGCATCCATATACTCTGATACATCTGTCTCCTTGTTCCCAAATTTAAGCTAGAATTATCCTCATCTAGACCTCACATGACAGCATTGATTAAAAATTCCACCTTTGAGACATGAACTGAACACACATGCTTGTTTCTGTTCCTTGAAAACTTGAATAACTAAAAAGGGTTAAAAAATTGCACACAAAATAATAAGCACAAGAACAAACACAACAGAAATGATAACACATGTTGTAAGCCTGAGAGCCCATAACAAAAGTGACAGACAGTTTCCTGCTCTTCCACTCTCTTAGTAACATGCAAAGAACTAGGTGAGGGTTTAGTAACTCAGCACCCCAGAACAGCTACAATCCAGTTCTTGGGATCTGGAAGGGATAAGTTTGCTGGAGGTGGCCCCACTGTAGTCCTAGGTGTGGGAGGGAGGCCTGGACCCCATGTGCTGCTGCTGCCTTTGTTATTGTGGGAGTTAGGTCTACTTTGGGTTTTGGGTTTTCTTTCTGTTGCCTCTTTTCTGGTCTTTGCCTTAAGTAACTTTAGTATTCCTCTCTAAAGTGCAGCTCCACTCGCAGATTCAAGCTCATTGTGCTAATGATGGATTCAGCAATTAAATATGCATCATAAATTCACTACACTCTACTTTATAGTAATGTACCACTTCAGGTAGGACACAGGCCTATCCCTTTAAGACAGTGGTCACTTTTAAAAAGTCATACCCTATAGCCTGAAAAAATCAGGATACACCTCCTGTAGCTCCCTTTATGGGACAAAGTTAAGAAGCTATGCTGTAGCTAACAGCTCCTAAATACTGTCCATGCTCTTTGTTATATATACTATGCTGAATCAAATCACAAGGAGTAAGATTTCTCTGCTTGATAAAGGGTGAGATGCTTCCATTGGTCGGGAGAATAATGGCAGCACTCCTTTGTGCTCCCCATCCCTCACTTCCTGCTCTTCCCTTAATCTTATTCTTACTCTTTTGATTTTTTTAATTTTATAATTTAATTTAATTTTACATATCAGCCACGGATTCCCTTGTTCTCCCCACTCCCACCCCCACACCACCTTCCC
Source organism: Peromyscus leucopus (assembly GCF_004664715.2). Classification (NCBI taxonomy): domain Eukaryota; kingdom Metazoa; phylum Chordata; class Mammalia; order Rodentia; family Cricetidae; genus Peromyscus; species Peromyscus leucopus. Next base: position 29,494,061 of record NC_051064.1, on the reverse strand, counting down.
CACAGCCCACCCCCCATTCCCATCTCCTCCAGGGCAAAGACTCCTCTGAGGACTGAGATGAACCTGGTAGATTTAGTCCAGGCAGGTCCAGTTCCCTCCTCCAAGGCTGAACCAAGTGTCCCTGTAATAAGCCCCATTTCAAACAGCCAATTCATGCACTGAGTACAGAACCCGGTGCCACTGTCTGGATGCCTCCCAAACAGATCAAGCTAATCAAATGTGTCACTTATCCAGAGGGCCTGATCCAGTTGGGGGCTCCTCAGCTATTGGTTCATAGTTCATGTGTTTCCATTCGTTTGGCTATTTGTCCCTGTCTCAACAATTCTCGCTCATACACACCCTCCTCTTTCTTGTCAATTGGACTCCTGGAGCTCCATCTGGGGCCTGGCCATGGATCTCTGCATCTGGTTCCCTCAGTCATTGGATGGGGTTTCTAGCATGACAATTAGAGTGTTTGGCCATCCTATCACCAGAGTAGATCAGTTCGGGCTATCTCTCGACCATTGCCAGTAGTCTATTGTGGGGGTATCTTTGTGGATTTCTGTGGGTCTCTCTAGCACTTTGTTTCTTCCTATTCTCATGTGGTCTTCATTTATCATGGTCTCTTATTCCTTGTTCTCCCTCTCTGTTCTTGATCCAGCTGGGATCTTCCACTCCCCTAAGCTTTCTTTCCCTCGACCCTTGCCCTTCATTACCCCCACTCATGTCTATGTTGTTCATGTAGATCTCATCCATTTCTTTGTCATTGGGTGACCTCTGTGTCTTGGGGTCCTGTTTTCTGGTAGCTTCCCTGGAGTTGTGAGTAGCAGTCTAGTCTTCGTTGTTTTACAGCTAGTATCCTCCTATGAGTGAGTACATACCATATTTGTCTTTCTGAGTCTAGGTTACCTCATTCAGGATGATTTTTTCTAGATCCATCCATTTGCCTGCAAACTTCATGATGTCATTGTTTTTCTCTGCTGAGTAGTATTCCATTGTGTATATGTACCACATTTTATTTATCCATTCTTCAGTTGAAGGGCATCTAGGTTGTTTCCAGGTTCTTTTTACATACTTTTACATTCATATTACAAACCATGCTGATATGAACATAGCTGAGCAAGGGCCCTTGTGGTATGATTGAGCATTCCTTGGGTATATGCCCAAGAGTGGTATAGCTGGATCTTGGGAGAGATTGATTCCCAATTTTCTAAGAAAGCGCCATATTGATTTCCAGAGTGGTTGTACAAGCTTGCATTCCCACCAGCAGTGGAGGAGAGTTCTCCTAGCTCCACATCATCTCCAGCATAAGCTGTCTTCAGTGTTTTTGATCTTAGCCATTCTGACAAGTGTAAAGTGGTATCTCAGAGTTGTTTTGATTTGCATTTCCCTGATAATTGGGGGTGTTGAGCAATTCCTTAAATGTTTCAGCCATTTGAGTTTCCTTTGTTGAGAATTCTCTGTTTAGTTCTATAGCCCATTTCTTAATTAGACTGTTGGGCATTTTGATGTCTAATTTCTTGCGTTCTTTCTATATTCTGGATATCAGTCCTCTGTCAGATGTGGGATTGGTGAAGACCTTTTCCCATTCTGTAGGCTGTCGCTTTGCTTTGTTGACTGTATCCTTTGCTCTACAAAAGCTTCTCAGTTTCAAGAGGTCCCATTGATTGATTGTTTCTCTCAGTGTCTGTGCTACTGGTGTTATATTTAGGAAGTGATCTCCTATGCCAATGTGTTCAATACTACTTCCTACTTTCTCTTCTAGCAGGTTCAGAGTAGTTGGATTTATGTTGAGGTCTTTGATCCACTTGGACCTAAGTTTTGTGCACAGTGACAGATATGGATCTATTTGCAGCCTTCTACATGTTGATATCTTGTTATGCCAGCACCATTTGTTGAAGATGCTTTCTTTTTTCCATTGTATAGTTTTGGCTTCTTTGTCAAAAATTATATGTTCATAGGTATTTGGATTAATGTCAGGGTCTTCAATTCAATTCCATTAGTCCATATGTCGGTTTTTATGCCAGTACCAAGCTATTTTTATTACTGTAGCTCTATAGTAGAGCTTGAGGCCAGGGATCATGATGCCTCCAGAGGTTGTTTTATTGTACAGGATTCTTTTGGCTATCCTGGGTTTTTTGTTTTTCCATATGAGGTTGAGTATTATTATTATTTTTAGGTCTGTGAAGAATTGTGTTGGTATTTTGATGAGGATTGCATTGAATCTGTAGATTGCTTTTGGTAAGATTGCCATTTCTACTATGTTAATCCTGCCTATCTATGAGCATGGGAGATCTTTCCATTTTCTGACATCTTCTTCAATTTCTTTTTTCAGGGACTTAAAGTTCTTGTCATATAGGTCCTTCACTTGCTTGGTTAGTGTTACCCCAAGATAGTTTGCATCATTTGCAGCTATTGTAAAGGGTGATGTATTTCTGATTTCCTTCTCAGCCTGTTTGTCAATTGTATATAGGAGGGCTACTGATTTTTTTGAGTTGATCTTGTGTCCTTCTATGTTGCTGAAGGTTTTTAAAGTATGACCTGATGATTCTCTGGATTTCCTCAATGTCTTTTGTTATGTCCCCCTTTTCATTTCTGATTTTGTTAATTTGGATTCTCTCTCTCTCTCTCTCTCTCTCTCTCTCTCTCTCTCTCTCTGTCTGTCTTTTGGTTAGTTTAGATAAGGGCTTGTCTATCTTGTTGATTTTCTCAAAGAACCAACTCTTTGTTTCATTAATTTTTTGTATTGTTCTCTTTGCTTCTATTTTATTGATTTCGGCTCTCACTTTGATAATTTCCTGGCATCTATTCTTCCTGGGAGACTTTGATTCTTCTTGTTCTAGAGCTTTCAGGTGTGCTGTTAAGTCACTAGTATGAGATTTCTCCAACTTCTTATATGGGCATCTAGTGCTATGAATTTCCCTCTTAGCACTGCTTTCATAGAGTCCCATAAGTTTGGATATGGGGTGTCTTCATTTTCATTGATCTCTAGGAAGTCTTTCATTTCTTTCTTTATTTCTTCCTTAAACCATTGGTGATTCAGTTGAGCATTATTCAGTTTCCATGAGATTTAGGTTTTCCGTAGTTTTTGTTGTTGTTGAAATCTAACTTTAAACCATGGTGGTCTGATAGAATGCAGGAGGTTATTCCAATTGTTTTGTATCTGTTGAGATTTGCTTTGTGGCCAAGTATGTGGTCAATTTTAGAGAAGGTTCCATGGGGTGCTGAGAAGTAGGTATATTCTTTTTTATTAGGATGGAATGTTCTGTAGATATCGATTAAGTCCATTTGAGTCATAACATCAGTTAAGTCCTTTATTTCTCTGTTAAGTTTCAATTTGGTAGATCAGTCCAGTGGTGAAAGTGGGGTGTTGAAGTCTCCCACTATTAATGTGTGGGATTTTATATGTGGTTTAAGCTTTACTAATGTTTCTTTTACATATGTGGGTACCCTTGTGTTTGGGGCATAAATGTTCAGAATTGAAACTTCATCTTGGTGGATCTTTCCTGTGATGAGTATGTAATGCCCTTCTTGATCTCTTTTGATTGATTTTAGTTTGAAATCTATTTTGCTGGATATTAGGATGGCTACACCCACTTGTTTCTTAAGACCATTTGATTGGAAAGTCTTTTCCCAGCCTTTTATTCTTAGGTAGTGTCTATCTTTGAATTTGAGGTGTGTTTCTTGTATGCAGCAGAAAGATGGGTCCTGCTTTCATATCTATTCTGTAAGCCTGTGTCTTTTTATAGGTGAATTAAGTCCATTGATATTAAGGGATATTAATGACCAGTGATTGTTCATTCCTGTTATTTTTTGGTGGTAGTGTGTGTGTGTGTACTTCTCTTCTTTGGGGTTTACTGCTGTGGCTTTATCTATTGCCTGTGTTTTTGAGGGTGTATCTGACTTCCTTAGGTTGGAATTTTCCTTCTAGTGATTTCTGTAGGGCTGGATTTGTGAATAAGTATTGTTTAAATCTGGCTTTGTCTTGGAATGTTTTGTTCACTCTGTCTGTGATGATTGAAAGTTTTGCTGGATATATTAGTCTAGGCTGGCATCCATGGTCTCTTAGTGTCTGCATTACATCTGTCCAGGTCCTTCTGGCTTTCAAAATCTCCATTGAGAAATTGGATGTTATTCTGATGGGTTTGCCTTTATAAGTCACTTGGCCTTTATCCTTTGCTGCTCTTAATATTCTTTCTTTATTCTGTATGTTTAGTTGTTTAATTATTATGTGGCAAGGGGATTTTTTGGGGGGTCTAGTCTGTTTGGTGTTCTATAGGCTTCTTGTATCTTCATAGGCATTTCCTTCTTTCAGTTGGGAAAGTTTTCTTCTATGATCTTATTGAATACATTTTCTGTGCCTTTGAGTTGGTAGTCTTCTCCTTCCTCTATCCCTATTATTCATAGGTTTGGTCTTTTCATGGTGTTCCCAATTTCTTGGACATTTTGGGTCATGACTTTGTTGGCTTTATTGTTTTCTTTGACTGATGAATCTATTTCTTCTGCCGTATCTTCAACACCAGAGATCCATGTCTTCCATCTCTTGCATTCTTTTGGTTATACTTGCATCTGAAGTTCCCGTTCATTTACTCAGGTTTTCTATTTCCAGCATTCCCTCTGTTTATGTCTTCTTCATTTTTTCTGTTTCCCTTTTCAGGTCTTGGACTGTTTCCTTCATCTGTTTCATTGCTTTTTCATGATTTTCTTTCAGGGTTTTATTGTTTTCTTCCAGGGCTTTATTGTTTTCTTCTGTTTTATTTGTCATTTCCTCTTGTGTTTTATATCGTTCTTCACATTTTTTTTTGTTTGTCTTTTCCTCAATTTCATTTGTGATTCCTTTTACAGAAGCCTCAACCTTCTTCATGATGTTATTCATAAGGCTGTTTTCTTCTGCTTCCATTTTTTGATGTTCAGGTCTAGATGTTGTAGGAGGGCTAGGTTCTGGTGATGCTGTATTGCTCTTCATTTTGTTGTATGTACTTCTGCCTTGATGTCTGCCTATCTCCTTGTGGTTTCGTTCTTGGTCTTATCAGCTCACTTGGTCCAGACAGAGCTGGTAGATTCAGGAAGTCTCTCTCTCTTGTCCAGATGGGAGTTCCGGAATGGGATGGGAGCTCTTGTCCAGATGGGAGGTCTGGGGCAGGATGGGAGCTGGGGACTGGTCTCTAAGTTTCAGGAAGTAGCTGAGGTCTTGGGCAGATGGGCATGGGGGCAGGGCGTGGAGATTTCAGGGTCTGCCAGGAGTCTTGGAGAAGGGGAGCCTTCCTGGTGGGGGTGGAAGGAATCCTGCCTGATGGCCAGAACCTGGGGCCAGGTTGGGCAGGTCTTCCCGGGAATGGCTGGTGCCCAGGGATAGGATCTAGGCTGAGCCCAGGCAATCACCTCTTGTCCAGATGGTAAGTCTGGGGCAGGATCCTTATTCTTACTCTTAATGAATCTCCTCTCCAAGTTTTTAAGAGAAGTCTCTCCACTTTAGGCACTGTTACCTCAAGGCCCTTCTAATAAACATCATTCCTTGATGGGTCAAATTCCTTTTACAGAACAACCAACCCATGACTCTTTTTCTCTTTTTTCTATATTTAATTACATCATATCTCTTTTAAGAACCTTGTGAGAAAATAAGGCTGTAGCTTTAGAGTTTTTCCTGCCTGGCCCACAGTCAGGACAAACCTCTGCCACCCGCCAGTCCCACAGCCGCTCAGACCCAACCAAGCAAACACAGAGACTTTATATTGCTTACAAAACCGTATGGCCATGGCAGGCTTCTTGTTAACTATTCTTATATCTTAAAGTAACGCATTTCTACAAATCTATACCTCGCCACGTGGCTGGTGGCTTATCAGCGTCTTCACATGCTGCAGGTCATGGCGGCGGCTGCAGCGTCTCTGGTCATGGCGGCGGCTGCAGCATCTCTGGTCATTGCGGCGGCTGCAGCGTCTCTCTGCCTCAGCCTTCTTTTATTTCTCCTCTCTGCTAGTCCCGCCTATCTTTCCTGCCTAGCCACGGCCGATCAGGTTTTATTTATTAACCAATCAGAACAACTTGACATACAGACCATCCCCCAGCACAGCCAAGTGCAAACCATCTCAAACACCTGCACTCAGGCCCATGGTCCTAATCATCCTCTATACGGACCTGCTGGGTAACGCCACAAGGAACCCAAGAAGGGCTCCCACAGGACATACAAATCATCCCACAGCATAAGGCCATGAAGTGGCCTCCTTTCTATCCTCCATCTTCTTACCATGCTGTGAATATATTAATTCTACAAGTTATTTTGTACACTGTACACTGATTTACACAACCAAGCTATGTGATATTCCTTCTTCCTTGGAGGGACAAGAAATGATTGTAAAGTCAGCAGTTGGGCCAGTTATTGCTTCCATCTAAGAATGGACTTTCCCACTACTGTATGTGAGAGGGTATAGTAAAGAAACTGCCAACACCACCACTCCATACTTAAAGAGTGGGGGGTTATTGTAAATAAGAGAGAAAAAAATATCCATAGACAACTGGAAGAGTCATAATACAGAGAGAGAAAAGTATACTGGACATGGCCAGGGCTAGGAAAATAGGATGCTGGAGGAAATAATGGAGATAGCAAGAAAAAGAGAACAGCAAGAGTAGCTAGGTAATAAGGAAGATGAGTAGCTGGGAGTTGGGTGGGCATGGACTTTGGACTTTGAAATGTACAAGTACTTGTAAATAGGGACTGAGGGAGCCTGGAGGCCATCACGGGCTTTGATATGCCAATAGGTACCACAGGTAGCCATATGTCCCTTCTGCCAGAGGAAAGGGAAATGATTTTTTGGCAAATGGGAATCATTTTTCACAAGTTCTTGAAAAATGATAGCTTTTATCTAAAATGTGAAGGCAATACAGACTCTATCTTATGGACGGGCTTCTGCGGGCCATAGAAATATCTTAAGAACTCAGCTGGTTATGACAAAGTCACTACCTGGAGGAATCAGGGAATTCCCCCAGAGGAAGCCAAATTCCAATGAGTTTTTGGTGTTACTTGGCTTGTTATATATCAGCTGTATTCTGTTATGAAGATCATGTGTGCCTTCATAGCATTCCCAATTGACTTTTCCCTAAGAAGCGCTAACAGTGTGGACTGATCACTCTCTGGACATACACATTCCAGGTATTTGGAGAACAGCCATAGGAAAGGCTTTCTCTGGAATCAGATATCTCCCTTGGCTACTTTCAAGGACTAGCAGTAATAACAGTCCACACGCAAGTCTCCTGATTTAAGATAAATTCCACAAGGATACACCGCCTAGGTCAGGTGGACATTAGTAATAGCTTTACACAATTCAGCTCAGCCCCTCCTTTTGTTATAGCCTTACCAACTTTATGGACCGATAACTCCTTTATGGACTGATAACCTTCAGCGCTGACAGCTATGCTCAGCCAGAACTCCAGTTCAAGCCTCCCTGTAATTATCATTAGCAGCATCCGGCCAGGTCCATCCCCAGATGGAGGAAAGTACTTTATCAGAGATACCTCAGTATTCTCTAAGAACAGACTTAAGCATCCAGGCTACCTGTTTGAGAAGGCCTGTCGGATGTGCCAATTAAGCCTTATTTCCTCCTTTCCCAAACCTTACCTCCAGTTCCAGATCTCCTTTTAACTATCTTCAGAGGCATCTAGCTATACACAGGTTGCTTAGCGACTGAGCACACCTTCCCCCACCCTGCAGAAAAATGGCAGATAGCTTGGACAGATAGGAGCCACAGGAAAAAGAGAAGACAGTTTTATTTTCTCCCATTGACCTAGCAACTTATAGATTCTTAACACTTTCTACCAACCACATTTAAGATTATAGTTGAGCACATAAGAGCCCTCTTCTTAGATATTACTTGAATTTAGCCTTTAGTTAATTCATTTCCCCATTGGTCACTTCCCTTTGGGGTTGCAAATGATAATTAATGGTTATTGCCTCCCTATTTGATTCTTAATCACTCCTCCATTTGACCCTGGAAGCCTGGTTTTGCACTGCTAAGGGAATACTGCTTGTAAGTGTATATATACCAGGACTCCCAGGGCACGAGGAGTCAGAGAAGAGAAAAGAGAATGGAAGAACTAGATGGGTAAGAACTTGAGAGGAACAAACTGAGATGGGGAAGAACTAGATTGAAGGGCTAAAAGAGAGGACTAAGAGGAATGAGATGGAAGATGAGGAAGAGCCAGATGGGGAAGAACAAGATGAGGAAGAGCCAGATGAGAGAGAAGGAGATCGGAGAGGAGCTGATAGGGGAAAGAACTAGATAGATGAGAACGTAGAAGGGACAGAGCTAGATGAAGGAATTAAGATAGAACCTAGAGGGGACTGTAGACAAATATAGAGAAATCAGGCAAGGAAGGAGCTAGACTTGAGAACAGAACTGAAGCTGTGTATAAAGGATGTTATGCCAGAGGAATTAAAGCAAATGGACTATAGAGCTCAGTGTGCTGAGATTCTATTTCCTGAAAATAGTCCTCGCCATTACTAGTTCTCTCTCCTGAGCCCCTGGGATGTATAACATTAAGGCTGGCTCCTCTAATATTATACAAAAAAGGGCCACTATCTTAGATCATCTGCTGTACTCAGTTCCAGGACAGCCTTTGGGTTCCAGATAGGTGGGTGCAGCCAAGGCAGCCCAGAGGCTACTGTGGGAATCCGGTTGCTGCCAAGTGACCAGGAGATAGGGCAGGCTGTGAGCCCCTCAACCCAAGTTCAAGATAGGGCAAATTCAAGGCTGGCCCCCACATGAGGAGCTGTGGGATAGAGGCTTTGACGCAAGGTGTGGCTGGCAGCCAGGTGGGCCCAGAGGCTGCTGTGGAGACTAAGTATGGCCAAGACCTAGGGTGGGCCATGAACACCGTGGGGCCTGAGTTAGAGGAGCCTGGCGGAGACAGTGAGTCCCTTCCAGTCTGTCGTTCTTGTGCACTTGAGAATCTGGGGTTAGCACCAATCTTCTGTCCCCATGCTGCATGCCTTCTCTGTACCCTTCATCTCCCATGCTAATGGGTAGGGGTCCCAAGACCTGCCCTGAGGCTAAACCTGTTTAGCTCCAAGAGCAGAATAGAATGTCACTGCCTGTGGTTGCTAAGCTACAGCAGCTATGCTGTAGCCAGGGCTGCTTTGATCGTTCAGATCCAATAGAGTCTTCCCATTTGTACAGTGCTGATGCAAATTGAGAGTTATTCTTGTTATCATATATGCACGTATTTCTGTTCTTGTTTAGAATATTGTAGCTTTACAATATGTTCTAGACTACTGAGGGAATCACAAGGAAGACTTTGGTAAGAGTTTCTATGTTTAAATTTTTTTTTAAGGAAAGGAAAGGAAAAGCCAAATTTATCTGAAGTAAATGTCTGAGAAATCAAAAGTATGCACTGAGGGTACATAGAAGGTTGTAGAAAGTCAGAGGGGACGTGGGGAGATATGAACTATGTTTGTTGTGGTTTCTTATACCTGTAAATACTAAAATTGAAAGTTAATTCTAGTTGGTTTTGATTTTAAAATTAGCTGATGATTCTATACTGTGAACTGTTTATGTTAAAAATGGAGATATGTATATTATGTATGCATGTATGTTTGTATGTATGTATGTATGTATGTAGACATGTATGTGACTTGGACTTAACTCTAAATGTAAGCTAGCTTTAACTGCATGTATGTGTATGTAACTTGGATCCAACTGTGTGTATATGTGCAAGTAATTATTATTTAGAAAAACATGTTTTAAACAGCAACCATGTCACTTTACTCCATCTTGGCTGGTGACCTCATAGGCAGCCACATGGCTGGCAGCCATCTTTTACTAAAGGTTATAAAGATCCATTCAGGTTAATAAAAGCTAACTTAGGGATTGACACCTAGGTACTTATGTCTTTACCAAGTGTTCAAAAGCAAGCTTCTAGAGAATTTAAATAGATGGTTACATGTGTTTGATAAATATTGATAAATAAATAAGGTATTTGATAAATATTAAAGCTGCATCTCAATGCTTTTATATACAAGAATATACCTTGCTCAAGTAGCTAAACTTTATAAGAGCCATCTAAGTGTTAGTCACCAGAAGCACCAGCCACAATGAAATAGAGCAGGCTGAGATGTAGAAGGCAGGCTATGTATATGCTGCCAAGGGTAAGGCCAAAAAAATGATCCAAGCCTCTAAGTAAAGGAATCAAAAGGACTGTGAATGAATCTGAGATATTGAACTTTGGGATTGTTTGCACTTTTGAGCTTGGTTTTGCTTTATACAGATTATGATTATGCTATGTTTTCTCCCAGTTAAAATAAAAGAATGTACTTTATTGTTGATATTGCAGAAAAACATTTGAGAGATCTTAACCTTTTTAAGAACAGTTTTTTTAAATATTTAAATTTATAAGGCTATGGGATATTTTAAGTTTATAAAATGCTCTATATTGTTAATATTTGGACTTAAAAGGCTAAAAATTATGGTCAGATCCATAAGCACCAAATACTAACCAGAAAATGGGATGTTCATTTCTTGTGGTGCAGCAAGATAATGACCTAGGTAAAGGGCTTGGAACAGCTTCTGACTCCATGAGTATTGACCCTCTGGAAGTTGGAAAAAACCTTTTTACAGAGATAGCCTAGGACGACCTCTATGTCCGATGTTTGCATTGATATTCAGCAATGGCAAAACAGTAGTTATGAAATAGCATTGAGAAAGCTGAGAACCAATGAGGCTTAAGAATGTTTGCTTAGCCTCCTTGCCTTTCCTACATTTGTTAAACTTAAGCTATTTAGATAAACTGGATCATATGTATGTTTTATGTTGATGTTTTATTTTGGTTTCTTTACTCAACTTGTATTTGATACTAAAAGAGCTTTAATTTAAAATCATTGTTCTTAAGGCTAGACTCTTAGAGAACATAAGTAAATAGTCATATATAATCAAGTTTTTTTAATTGTAGTCATGCTAAGTGCTGATGTAACTAATTACAGGGATAAGCTTTACTCAGTCCCTTAAATATGTTTTCAGGGTTGAGCTTAAAACAAGTAACTAGGAACAAAGTTTGTCTATTCAGATATACCTGGACAGCCCTCATACTTCAGAGATCTGCAGAATATGGCATTTAAAATGTAGATCTAAAAGCTTTTTATATCAGACGGACTCCCAGATCCTAACAGTGACCCAAGGTCTCCAAATCTCCAAAGAAGATTACACATGGGGCACCACAATGTCTCTGCCTGGACTATGGCAAAGCTGACCACAGAGAAAGATGACCCCAATGCAACACCTGCTGCCAGGACCTGGCCCAGACTGTGGACAAGCAGCAAGACATCAGGGAATTGATTGCACCCCTTTTTGCCTAGACAAAGTAAGATCAGTCTTCCCGTGTGTTTCCCTCTTCTACAGGAAAAACTCTGCCTTATGGGCCTGATGGCCAAAGAAGATGATGCTGTTCCAATACTTGTGCCTCTGATGCTATGGAGGCCTGAGTATGGACTGGTCCCTGTCATTTATAGAATTGGAAGCTGCTTGGTCATATAATTTATATAATTTATCCTTCTCAGTTTTCTGATAGTACTGATGGTTAGGCTAGCTATAACTTTGTCAGCTTGGCAGCATCAGACAAACAGATCCTTCCACAAGGCTATAGCCAGCTTGTTAGCCCATTTTTAAGAAAATGTTCTAAGATATAAAAGTTTAAATAAGTCAGAAAGGTTTAAATATGGGTCTAAAAAAGGGACTGAGGATATGAATTTAAGCTCAACCCTGAAAACATATGTAAGGGACTGAGTAAAGCTTTAAGGATCTCAGAAAATGATTTAGATTATGAGAAATGTTTCAGATTGCTTTCCCATTCTATGATGTAACAGTTCTGAACTTAGCATTTAATAGAGTTCTGATAAACTGGTAGAGCAACGACTACTTACTGTTCAGTTACAAGCTCAACATTTTAGATTTATTTTAGTTGTAATCTAAACATATCTAAATAAAAAACCTAGTCGTGTTTCTCATCAGACCAAAAAAAAAAATCTCTGTCCAATTTACACTTGGCTCCCTGGACAGAAGGAAAATGTATATGCTTTTAACCCAAATCTGTAGTTCTTGTTGGGACTCAAAGGTATGAGTCCACTTCTGCTGTTTTACAGATATCCATCACCTGCTTTGTCTATGATATGGATTTCAGTACAGATTGGTAATACTAAGGTATCAAAAACTTTTATGTCATTTTGTAAGATAATTTATATAGGCTTCAGAGGATTAAGAGTCATAAAACCTGGATTCACTTCACAGAGGTCAGAAGAACCCCAGATAAGTACAGCTTATTCCTAAGGATGGTATTTTTCTCTCCCCTGGTCTTGGGACTCCTGTTCTTCCCAATTACTAAGGATATGGGCCTAAGGGTTCCAAACAAGTTCATAAATTTTAACTTCTGTTCCTAGTTTAAATTTGTCTCACCAGATTTCCATTTGAGCTTCAGTTGCTGACTACACTGCTCTGGATAACTATGAGCTCTGGAATTGCTAAAAGCTGACATGGACCAGCCCAGCCAATGTGATTGTTCCCTGTCTTTGCAGCTGGATCAAATAGCCACATAATTCTGATGAATGTCCCATTGCCCAGCCTTTGACCAGCCTTTCAGCCTTTTTGGATCCCTGACAACAACACCCCAAAGCCAGCTTGAAGCAGTTTCAGAAGAAAATACACCATTCCATGTTCCTGTCCAGAATAAGGATGAAATACTAGGTCAAAAGGAAACTCCTTGGCATAGAGGCAAGATGGCCAACTATAATGCTTATTGACATACTAGGAAAATAGGTTCAAAATTGTCAATTGATAAATTTATTAACTGAAATGATTCTGCAATTAGATAAGACACTTATCCTTCTTTGTGAAGAACCAAAGAGGTATTACTCAAATATCTGAACTACAGGGCCTTAAGAATGATGATAGATACAGATGTCACTGCCATAGAAAAATCTGTTAGCTAATGAATCTTAGGTCCCAATACTCTTGAATCTCTGGACAGGTAGCACTCATAATTGAGTCCTGACATTGGTACTTGTGAAGGGGGGAATGTGAAGGCAATACAGACAACATCTTAGGGAAGGGCCACCATCTTAGATCATATGCTGTACTCAGTTCCAGGAAGGACCTCTTATGGAATCTACTTTTAAAAAGGAACTACTTGTTTTAAATAAGATAAGTAATGAAATTTTTTTGGTCTGAGTTTATCAGATGTTACTGGACTGGACATTGTTAATATATATAATGGAGTTTTTTGTCTGGATCTGTCAAATGTTAATGGACTAGACATTGTTAATGTAATCTTGACTGTATATTGCATATACTTATTGAAGATAGTTTTTCTTGTATTAGTTATAAGCTTTTTAAATTTTAGACAAAAAGAGAGGAAATGTGGTGGTATTGTGTTCCCCAAAATATTGTGTACTCTAATAAATTTATCTGGGGTCAGAGAACAGACAGCCACTAGATACAAAGGCTAGAAAATGGTGGCACTCACACCTTTAATCCTAGCATTCCAGAGATAGAAATCCCTCTGGATCTCTGTGAGTTCAAGGCCACATTGGAAATAGCCAAGCATGGTGACACACGCCTTTAATCCCAGAAAGCCAGCCTTTAATCCCAGGGAGTGGTGGTAGAAAGCACAAAGATATATCAGGCATGAGGACCAGAAACTAGAAGCGTTTTGGCTGGTTCAGCATGTGGCTGGTTAAGCATGTGGCTGGTTAAGCTTCAGGCTTTCGAGCAGCAGTTCAGCTGAGACCCATTCCGGATGAGGACTCAGAGGCCTCCAGTCTGAGGAGACAAGGCCAGCAGAGGAATTGGCAAGGTGAGATAGCTGTGGCTTGTTCTGTCTCTCTGATCTACCAGCATGGACCCCAATAACCGGCCTTGGGTTTGATTTTATTAATAAGAACTTTCAAGATTCCTGCTACAGACCTCAGGAATGTGCCATTACAATTCAAACAGATACAGGGCAGTATGCGCCTATAGACATTCTGTCTATGGTTTATGGCCCTTGAAGATATCTAGATAATCCTGTTGAGCAGCCAAGATAATCCTGCTCAACAAGTTGTGGTTCCCCACCAAAAAGTCCAATCCAATAGTTTCAAATATGGTTTCATGCTGAAAGTCTAGACCAATAGTTTCCAAAAATCACCTTGCCCCATATCCCTTCTACCCAATCCCAAATTGCCAAAGCATGTAATTTCCAGCTTATGGTGTTTCCCTATTTAAAAAAAACTCTCTACCCCTGGGCCCACTACCTCCACATTTCCCTCCATCTGCCATGTGGTGACCCAGGTTCAAACCTGACAATAAAAGGACCCTTAAGTGCTTGTATCAGAAACCGGCTCCCTGGTGGTCTCTGGGGGTTTTGTGAAATAGGTACAACAATCTAATTGCCAGAAATCCTCCTATAGTCCATCTTGAGCTTATTTCTGGATGCAAACCGCCTGAGACCTAACACCCACTCTTATCCTGTTTTTGAAAGAATAATAAACACTCTTTGAAGAGCTAGAAGACAATGTGAACCTGTTGTCATGTTTTCATACAATGTTAAGGAACACAAAAGTATTCAGAGTTCTTTCATCTTTCCAACTGACTTTGCCACTGCTAGCTGGGTAGGAAAGTTAAAGAAGATTTCTTAATCAGAACAGAACATCTTATGCAGCAAAATGAGTAAAATTTCAAACTAAAAAGATTTCACACAGTTCAAGCAACTTTGCCACCTACTAACAGTGATTTCAAATTTTAAATTCAAACATTCTCTATTATCAAAGGCAAATGATGAGAACAGAAAATGTTTTAAGTAATTTTCACACAGATCAAACGCATTAATAATTGGCACTGTGCTTTCCAAGATGTGACAGCTGGAGGTTACAAAATTATTGAAATTTTAATTATATGATAGTTCACACCAATAACCCAGAAGTAGATAAATAGGAAGGAAAAGAGATGATTTTAAGTGGAGACCTCCTGAGATCTGATATTCATGACTGGTCAGTTACAATGTGTGGTGGAAAGGCCACTTCATGCATCTTTTAAAATAGGAAGGTCAACAAGCTCCAGCAGTGTCAAGGAAGCAAGACATGATTTTACTTTCCCTTCTATGTAAATGTCTCTCAAATTCTTAAATTCTAAAGTTTTCTTCCTAGAAAATGATCCCTGCTCAGTAAAATTTCATTATAAATGATGGGTGACATTTTAGAAACTGTTTTGACTTGGATTTCTTGTCATATTTTAGAGAACCACCTTGGTGTCTGCTTTAGCTAGCCCCTTAATGATCTTGCTTCTTTTTACAGGGGTAGCCTAGGACCACCTGAATGTCAGGTGCTTATATTGAGATTCATAACAATGATAAAACTACAAAAATGTCTCTCCTCATCTAAGGTCTATTCAGGCTAACAAAGACCAATTTATGCCTAACTGTCTCACTTTTACTTACATATTGGTAAGCTTTGAAGGAGATGAGAAGGGTCCTCCATTCCCATACAGGAATTAGTGAAAATGACTTTTTTTAATGCCTGAAAACAGACAGCTGAGCCTTCCCAATGGGCCCAGCTGTAACAGAAGGCTATGCTCCAAGCCCATACCTTAACAGCTGCCCTGAGGCTACCACCCCACACACATGGAGGACAAGGGAAGTCAACTGTGAGGCTCAATCCCACCAGAGCTGAGCCCAAGTCAACTATTTCAGGAGCCTGCATCAAATGCAGCCTGGGGCTACTGGTCACAGCATTACCCTGACTATCAGCTGCCCATGAGGCTATGCCCTGTCTGTTGACAGCCTGGACACTGGAGATCGGGATGCCCTGTGCAGGCTTGTCTTCTATACCATAGAGATCCAGTCCAGCCTCTCCAACACTGGCATCTGACTCTCTTGGCCTTTGAACTCCTAAGCCTGGTGGAGGACTGACAGCACCTAGACCTGGTGACTCCCATTCCCTCTCCAAGCCTGGAGTGGTGCTCCAGGTAGCAGGTAAGTCCATTGATCTTTTACTTGACTCAGGAGCTACCTACTCTGTTTTAACCACTTCCTCAGGTCCCACAGTTTCCTCAACAACTCCTGTCACAGGGGTGGATGGAACCCCCTCCCCCCATTTATGAGAAACCTGGGACTACCTATGTAGCTGGAAAGCTGTCTCAGTCCTGTTCACTTACTCATCCTTCTCAGATCTGATGGTGTTTGATGACCAGGATTTGCCAATTTTATAGCTCTCTCCACCCCCACGGCTACAAGCACCTTGATAACACATTAATAAGTTTCCTGTTAAAAGTACAGACAGGTATGCCTCATTCACAGACTTCATGGCACAGGATAAACCAGTTTCATATGTAAATTCAGAGGGTCAAAGTTTTAGTATTGATGAATGCAGTTTTGGTAAACTGATGGAGCACTGACTACAGACAGTCTTGGGTGTCTTTAAACTTCTGTGGGCTTTACTGATCCCAGCTTTTAGAGACAGGTTAGCATTTGAGAGGGTAGGGAAGCCTCCCTTCTCTTCCTTAACTCACCCAACTCCTTCCATTCAGTAAATGTTCTCTGGTTATAGATTTAAGGATGTGTTTCATTGGGCTGAAACCAGGCCTAGAAAATGTTCATGCCTTTTAGCACAAAGTCTTAGCTTTTACTATAACACCAAGGTGTAAATATGTTCAAGTTGTTTTACAGACACAAGTTCCTGTACAGATCCACCCCTCCTGCCAGATGCATACCAAGGTCAGACCCTCAAAGGTCCAGATATACCACCAGCTGTTGCACCAACCAAGGACACCAGCCAGGCAAATACCAGCAGCTTGGTTTCACCCACATACCCACTCATAAAAACACCATTATCTCCTAATTAATTTACACTTTTGCAGGATGGATGGGGGCATTTCCCACCTCCAGAGAAACAGCAGATGTTATGGCTCCTGTACTCCTGATTTGGTGTGCTATTCCCCAAATCTCCTGGAATATCACTGCTGGTACCACCACTCCAGACTCAAAGGCATATCTGCTCTTTTGTCTGGTGCATCCACCCTTGCCTCTTCTGTACAAGCAGGGCATTTCTCCATCCCATTCTTTCTGGCAGTTATCACTCTTCCCATGGCTAGCCCCATTCATGAGGCCAATAATAAAAATCTGTTTTTCCTAGCAACCTGCCTTCTCAAGTTCCTCAAGGGGTCTCCAGGATGACAGCTAACTGAATGCTTCTTCACTCACACCTCCTTCTGTGCGTGACTCCCAACTTCCCCCTCCCCACTTTGCCCCAAAATCAATAGGAAGCAATCTCAAGAATTGGGCACCCTCATCTCCCCCACTTGCTATTCATTACTCATCTTTTTATAATAACCAAAAAGGGAGGAATGTTAGAACCCACCTAGCATCCTGACATCATCTTTTTTAAAACCTCCCTTAAGAGAAAACCCCTCCCCATTCCTTTCTTTTTCCTCTCTTCCTCTCTCTCTTCATGAGGTTGCACACACTTCTGCTTTCCTTTTCTCTCTCTCTTTCCCTCTCTTTCTCTCTCTCTATCTCTTTTTTGCTCTCTTCCCTCTCCCCTCTCCTTTAACAATGAAATTTTCCACATGGATGCCATGTCTGCATTGTGTAACTTTCCACCACACCACACTGCCACCCACTGAATCTACATGGCACCTTGGCTCAAACCCACGAAGGCCATTGTGCCATTTAATAGCACCCTTGGTCTCCTTTTGTTGTCTTATTGTTCTAGCTAGAACTTCAAGTACTATATTGAATAGATATGGGGAGAGTGCACAGCCTTGTCTTGTTCCTGCTTTTAGTGAAATCGCTATGAGTTTCTCTCATTTAGTTTGATGTTGGCTGTCAGCTTGCTGTAAATTGCCTTTATTATGTTTACATATGTTCCTTGTATCCTTGTTCTCTCCAAGACCTTTATCATGAAAGGGTGTTGGATTTTGACAAAGGCGTTTTTAGCATCTAATGAGATGATCATGTGGTTTTTTTTCTTTCAGTTTGTTTATATGGTGGATTTTATTCACAGATATTTATATGTTGAACTATCCCTACATCTCTGGGATGAAGCTTACTTGACCATGGTAGAGGATTTTTTTTTATGTGTTCTTGGATTCAGTTTGCCAGTGTTATATTGAGTATTTTTGCATCAATGTTCATGAGGGAGATTGGTCTGTAATTCTCTTTCTTTGTTGCATCTTTGTGTGGTTTGGGTATCAGTGTGACTGTAGCCTTATAAAAAGAGTTTGGCAATGTTCCTTCTGTTTCTGTTGTGTGAAACAATTTGAGGAGTATAGTTATTAGTTCTTCTCTGAAATTCTGGTAGAATTCTGCACTGAAACCATCTGGCCCTGGGCTTTTTTTGGTTGGGAATATTTTAATGACTGCTTATATTTCTTTGGGGGTTATGGGTCTATTTAAATTGTTTATTTGGTCTTGATTTAATTTTGATTAGTGCTACCTATCCAGATAATTGTCCATTTCTTTCAGATATTTCCATTTTGTGGAGTACAGGTTTTTGAAGTGTGACCTAATGATTTTCTGGATTTCCTCAGTGTCTGTTGTTATGTCCCCCATTTCTTTGTTTGCTTGTTTGTTTGCTTGCTTGCTTGTTTTTTGAAACAGGGTTTCTCTGTGTAGTTTTGGTACCTGTCCTGGATCTCACTCTGTAGAGCAGGCTGGCCTCAAACTCACAAAGATCTGCCTGTCTCTGCCTCCTGAGTGCTGGGATTAAAGGTGTGTACCACCACCACCCAGCTCCCCTTTCCATTTTGTATTTTGTTAATTTAAATATTTCTCTCTGATTTTTGGTTAGTTTGGATGAGGATTTGTCTATCTTGTTGATTTTCTCAAAAGAACCAACTCTTCGTTTCATTGATTCTTTGTATTGTTCTCTTTGTTTCTATTTTATTGATTTTAATCCTCAGATTATTTCCTGTCCTCTACTCCTCTTGGGTGAGTTTGCTTCTTTTTGTTCTAGAGCTTTCAGGTGTGCTGTTACGTTGCTAGTGGATCCTGTTTTTGTATCCATTCTGTTAGCCTGTCTTTTTATTGGCAAATTGAGTCCATTGATATTAAGAAATATTAATGACCAGTAATTGTTAATCCCTGTTATTTTTTGCATTTGGTGGTGGTGGTGGTGATAGTGATAGTGTGAGTGTGTGTGTGTGTGTGTGTGTGTGTGTGTGTGTGTGTGTTTCCCTTCTTTGGGATTGGCTAGTGTGAGATTATCTATTGCCTGTGTTTTTGTGGGAATAGCTAACTTCCTTGGGTTGGAGTTTTCCTTCTAGTACTTTCTGTGGGGCTGGATTTATTGTTAGGTATTGTTTAAATCTGGATTGTCATGAAATAGCTTGTTTTCTCTGTCTATGGTGATTGAAAGTTTTGCTGGGTATAGTAGCATAGGCTGGAATCCATGGTCTCTTAGTGTCTGTAAAATGTCTGTCTAGGACCTTTTGCATTTCAGAGTCTCCATTGAGAAGTTTGGTATTCTGACAGGTTTGCCTTATATGTTACTTGCCTTTTTCTTTTGCAGCTCTTAATATTCTTTTTCTATATGTTTAGTGTTTTGATTATGTGGTAAGGGAATTTTTTCGGTCCAGTCTATTTGGTGTTCTGTAATCTTCTTGTACCTTCATAGACATGTCCTTCTATAGGTTGGAAAAGTTTTCTTCTATGATTTTGTTGAATATATTTTCTGTGCCTTTGAGCTGAAATTCTTCTCCTTCTATCCCTAGTATTCTTAGGTTTGGTCTTTTCATGTGTCCCAGATTTCCTGGGTGTTTTGTGTTAAGAATGTGTTGGATTTGACATTTTGTTTGTTCAATGAATCTATTTCTTCTACCGTATCTTCAGTGCTTGAGATTCTCTCTTCTATCTCTTGTATTCTGTTGATTATGCTTATATCTGTAGTTCCTGTTCATTTACTCAGATTTTTCCATTTCTAGAATTCCCTCAGTTTGTGTTTTCTTTATTGCCTCTATTTCAATTTTCAAGTCTGTACTGTTTCCTTCACCTGTTTGATTGCTTTCTCTTGGCTTTCTTGAAGGGATTTACTGATTTCTTCCAATTTTTTGTTTGTCTTTTCCTCAATTTCTTTAAGGGAATTTTTCCTTTCCTCTTTAAGGGCCTCTATCATCTTCATAAAGTTATTTTTAAGGTTGTTTTCTTCTGCTTCATCTGCATTGGGATGTTCAGGTCTTGCTGTTGTAGAATCACTAGTTTCTGATGGTGCCATATTTTTCTTTATGTTGTTGAATGTATTCTTACACTGCCATCTACCCATCTGGGTTTGGGGTAATTATAGGTACAGGTGTTGATTCTTCCTCCAATCTGTGCATTTTGTGGTTGTGCCTCCATGGCTGCTCTTCCTGCAATCAGTGCTGGTAGAGCCTGTGCCTCCAGGGGGCCTCTGATACTTTTGTGGGTGCTGGTAGAGCAGCCTGGCCACAGGAATCTTCCCTACTGATCAGCTTCTGGGACTGCAATGCCTGGGGAAGGGGCTGGGTGTGCCTTGGGACCTAGGGCCTAAAGGGTGGGGCTGTCCAGCCAGGAGACCAGCTACTCACCTCTTCCTCCAATATGTGCAAGTAGGGCTGTGACTCTTATGCCACTGGGGATGGTGGTGGAGCAGCCTGGCCACAGGAGACTTGCCTGCTGACTGGACGCTGGGTTTCCATGGGTGGGGAGGGACTGCTGATGCTGGGATGGGTGGTGAAATTTTTTCATTAAGCATGATAAGGAAATCTTTTGGATGTAAAATGCTAAAAACCTGTACTCCAAATTGGAAAATAGAAAAGAAATGCATAATTTTCTCAATACATACCACTTATTAAACTTAAATCAAGATCAGAAAGCAATTTAGACAAACATAATGACTAATGAAGCAGCAGTCATTAAGTCTCCCAAACAAAATCCAGGTTCAGGTGGATTTTCAAAGAACTCTGCCTGATTTTCAAAGAAGAGTTAATGCCAATACTCCTCAAATTATTCCATTTAAAAAAAAAAAACGCAGAGAAAAAAAAAAACATTGCCCAATTAGTTTTATTCATTTCCAGTTATCCTGGTAACTAAATGACATAAAGACCTGAAAAAAGAAAGAGAATTACAGACCAATTTCCCATATGGTATAGATGCAAAAATACTCAATAAATACATGCAAAACAATCCAAGAACACATCAAAAAAGATCATCCACCATGATCAAGTAGCTTCATTTGAGAAATGCAGGGATGGTTCAAAGTATGAAAATACAATAACCACACAATCATCTCATTAGATGCCAAAAAGACCTTTGACAAATTCAACATTCCTTCATGATAAAAGTCAAGGACATACCTAAACATAATAAAGGCAATTTATAGCAACCCCCATAGCCAACATCAACTTAAATGGAGGTAAATCAAAGCAATTCCACTAAAATCAGGAACAAGACAAGGTTGTCCACTCTTTCCATACCTATTCAATATAATACTTGAAATCTTAGCTACAGCTATAAGACAAGTGAGGAATACCAAGGAGATACAAATTAAAAAGGAAGAAGTCAAAGTATCTTTACTTGTAGATGGTATGTGGAATACATAAATGATCCTAAAAATTCCACCAGGGAACTCCTACAGCTGATAAACACCTTCAGCAAAGTGGCTAGTTACAAAATTAACTCCCAAAAATTGGTAGCCCTCCTACATGCAAAGGACAAATGGACTAGGAAGAAATCATGAAAACAACACATTTCACAATATTCTTAAATAATATAAAATATTATAGAGTAATTATAACCTAGAAAGTGAAAGACTTTAGTGATAAAAACTTCAAGTCCTTAAAGAAAGAAATTGAAGAAAATATCAGAAGATGGAAAAGTTCCCACACTCATGGATAAGTAGGATTTATATAGTAAAATGCCCATCTTACCAAAAGAAATCTACAGATTCAACACAATCCCCATCAAATTTCCAACACAATTAGTTACAGACCTTGAAAGAACAACCAATACTCAATTTCCTATGGAAAACAACAACAAAAACAGAATAGCTAAAACAATCCTCTACAATAAAAGAACTTCCAAAGGTATCCCTATCCCTGGTTTCACACTGTTCTACAGAGCTATATTAATTTTTTAAAAACATTATGGAATTGGCATTAAAAACAAGGCTGGTTAATCAATGGAACCACCTCCAACACCCAAATGTAAATCTACACACCTATTGACACTAAATTTTTGATAAACAAACCAGAAATACACAATGGGAAAAAATCATCTTCAATAAATGGTGCTGGTCTAACTGGATGTTGGCACATAGAAACAAATAGATCCACACTTACCACCCTGCACAAAACTCAATTCCAAATGGATCAAAGATGTAGCTAGAGTTTTCCTGCCTTGCCCACAGTTAGGACAAATCTTTGTCACCCACCAGTCCCACAGCTGCTCAGACCCAACCAAATAAACACAGAGACTTATATTGCATACAAACTGTATGGTTGTGGCAGGCTTCTTGCTAACTGTTCTTATAGCTTAAATTAATCCATTTCCATAAATCTATACCTTGCCACGTGGCTGGTGGCTTACCGGCATCTTCACATGCTGCTGGTCATGGTGGCAGCTGGCAGTGTCTCTCTGCCTCAACCTTCCGCTTCCCAGAATTCTCTTCTCTCCTTGTCCCACCTACTTCCTGCATGGCCACTGGCCAATCAGTGTTTTATTTATTGACCAATTAGAGCAATTTGACATACAGACCATCCCACAGCACAAAGACCTCAACACAAAATGAGTACACTGAACCTGATAGAAAAGAAAGTAGGGAATAGCCTTGAACTCATTGGCATGCACACACACACACACACACACACACACACACACACACACACACAGGACTTTCTGAACAGAGTATCATTAGCACAGACACTAAGAACAACAGTTAATAAATAAGATCTTATGAAGTTGGAAAGCAAAAACTGAAAGGCAAAGGACACTATCATTTGAACAAAGCAGCAGCCTACAGAATGGAAAATGATTTTTACCAACTCCACCTTGAATAGAGTACTAATATCCAAAATACATAAAGAATTCAAAAAACAAAATAATCCAATTTAAAAATGGGGTATATATCTAAACAGAGACTTCTCTATAGAGGAAACTCAAATGGTTGGGAAACATTTAAAGAAATGTTCAACATCCTTAGCCATCAGGGAAATACTAATCAAAACTATTTTGAGATTTCATCTTACACCTTTCAGAATGGCTAAAAACTGTAACAAGTGACAGCTCATGCTAGTAAGACATAGAGTAAGGGAAATACTCATCCATTGCTGGTGGGAATGCAAACTTATATAGCCACTATAGAAATCAGTGTCATGGTTCCTCAGAAAGATGGTAATCAATCTACCTCAAGGTCCAGCTATACCAGTCTTGGGCATACACCCAAAGGATGCTTCCCCCTACCACAAGGACACTTGCTCAATCATGTTCATTGCTCCTTTATTCATAATAGCCAGAAATTGGAAACAACCTATATGTCACTCAACAGAAGAATAGATAAAGAAATTGTGGTACCTGGGAGTCTGACCATATTCCATGAGTATCTGGGCAAAGAAATTGTATTTGGTATTTTTTTTTTTGCTTTTCTTTTTTTGGGGTGCATGGGTGGGTTGGGTCACAGGGGTGGTGTAATGGACCTGGGAAGACTGGGAAAGGAATGTAACGAGGGCATATTATGTGAAATTCGCAAATAATTGGTAAAAAAAAAAAATACTATGTTAATGGAAAAAATAAAAGAAAATGTGGTATATTTACACAATAAAATGTTATTCAGAGACTGGCCCGGCAGCGGCGGCCGACAGGGACATTCAGGCCTGGCAGCGGCCCACAGAAGTAGACAGGCCATGCGGCGGAGACAAGCAGACGCAGGTAGGTCTGCAGCAGCGGCCCGCAGAGGTAGATGGGCCTGGCAGCAGTGACAAACAGAGGTAGGTAGGCCCGCGGCGGCAGCCGGCAGAGACATACAGGCCCAGCAGCAGCTGGCAGAGACATACAGGCCGGGTGGTGGTCCGCAGAGACAGACAGACCCAGCGGCAGCTGACAGGGACATACAGGCCCGGCGGCGGACCGCTGAGGTAGAGAGGCCCAGGGACGGAGACAAACAGACACAGCTTGGAACAGGGACGCCTCTAACCCCAACACCTGGGGAAGAAGCTATCGCCGTGGGATGGAACCAGAGCAAATCTGAACACTCTATCTGAGGACAACCCAGGGCCCAGCTGCTGATCCTGTGAAACCCAACAAATTGGAGGTGCTGGTGAGACTACCCCACTCAGCTGAAACCCATCTGGGAGAGGATTCGAATGCCTACAGTTTGAAGTCCGAAGAAACAAGATCAGCTGAGGAGTTGACAAATGAACAAAACGTGACCTGGGAACACAGAAGAAGGCGCTGCCCAGCCACCAAACCAGATCACCAGAATCATAAATATATACTTCACCGACTGAAATCAGCTGCCCCTGAAGAAATAGCCCAATAGCACCAATTTAACCAAGAACCCCTACTAAACCAAGACTAAAAATTAGAACAAGAGAGGCACTCTCAGACACAGACACCACCTACACCACACAGAGGAAGAGATGAGTAGACACCAGTGCAAAAATACAGGCAACAACATAAAGACCTATATGGCAACATCAGAACTTAGTGATTCTATACCTGCAAGACCTGAACATACCAAGAAAGATGAAACAGAAGAATCAACCCTAAAAATGACTTTAAGAAGATGATAGAGGCCCTTAAAGAAGAAATAAAACATTCCCTCAAGGAGGAAATAAAAACTTTCCTTAAAGAGGAAATGAAAAACTCCATTAAAGAGGAAATAAAAAACTCCCTTAAAGAAATGGAAGAAAAGGGCGGCCCGCAGAGGTAGACGGGCCCAGCGGTGGCTTGCCAGGCAGCGGAGACAGGCAGACGCAGGTAGGCCTGCAGCGGCGGCCTGAGGAGGTAGATGGGCCCAGAGGCGGCCCGCAGAGGTAGACAGGCCCGGCAGTGGCGGCCAACAGGGACATACAGACCCAGCTGCAGCTGACAGGGACATACAGGCCTGGCTGAGGACCGCAGAGGTAGATAGGCCCAGGGACAGAGACAAGCAGACGCAGCTTGGAACAGGGATGCCTCTAACCCCAACACCTGGGGAAGAAGCTATCTCCATGGGTCGGAACCAGAACGAATCAGAACACTCCCTCCGAGGACAACCCAGGGCCCAGCTACTGATCCTGTGAAACCCAACAACTTGGAGGTGTTGGTGAGACTACCCTGCTCAGCTGAAACCCATCTGGAAGAGGATTCAGATGCCTACAGGTTGAAGTCCGGAGAAACAAGATCAGCTGAGGAGTTGACAAATGAACAAAACGTGACCTGGGAACACAGAAGAAGGCGCTACCCAGCCACCAAACCAGATCACCAGAATCATAAGTATATACTTCATCGACTGAAATAAGCTGCCCTTGAAGAAATAGCCCAATAGCACCAAATTAACCAAGAACCCCTACTAAACTAAGACTAAAAATTAGAACAAGAGAGGCACTCTCAGACACAGACACCACCTGCACTGCACAGAGGAAGAGATGAGTAGATGCCAGTGCAAAAATACAAGCAACAACATAAAGACCTACATGGCAACATCAGAACCTAGTGATTCTACACCTGCAAGACCTAAACATACCATGACAGAAGAAACAGAAGAAATCAACCCTAAAAATGACTTTAAGAAGATGATAGAGGCCCTTAAAGAAGAAATAAAACATTCCCTCAAGGAGGAAATAAAAACTTTCCTTAAAGAGGAAATGAAAAACTCCCTTAAAGAGGAAATAAAAACTCCCCTTAAAGAGGAAATGAAAAACTCCATTAAAGAGGAAATAAAAAACTCCCTTAAAGAAATAGAAGAAAAAAATGAACAAAAAATGGGAAGAAATCAAATCAAGCCAAGAAAAAGCAATTAAACAGATGAAAGAAACATTCCAAGATCTGAAAAATGAATTTGAGACAATAAAGAAAACACATGCTGAGGGAATGCTGGAAATAGAAATCCTGACTAAATGAACAGGAACTACAGAAACAAGCATAACCAACCAATTGCAAGAGATGGAACAGAGAATCTCTGACACTGAAGACATGATAGAGAAAATAGATTTGTCAGTCAAAGAAAACACTAAAGACAAAAAAGTCGTAACACAAAACGTCCAGGAAATTTGGGACACCATGAAAAGACCAAACCTAAGAATAATAGGGATAGAAGAAGGAGAAGAATACCAACTCAAAGGCACAGAAAATATATTCAACAAAATCAGAGAAGAAAACTTTCCCAACCTAAAGAAAGAAATACCTATGAAGATACAAGAAGCTTACAGAACACCGGATAGGCTGGATCCAAAAAAAAAAGTCCCCTCGCCACATAATAATCAAAACACTAAACACACAGAACAAAGAAAAAATATTAAGAGCCGCAAAGGAAAAAGACCAAGTAACATATAAAGGCAAACCCATCAGAATAACACCAGACTACTCAATAGAGACTATGAAAGCTAGAAGATCATGGACAAACCTCATGCAGACACTAAGAGACCATGGATACCAACCCAGACTATTATACCCAGCAAAACTCTCAATCACCATAGGCGGAGTAAACAAAATATTCCAGGATAAAACCAGATTTAATCAATACCTGTCCACAAACCCAGCCCTACAGAAAGCACTAGAAGGGAAAATCCAACCCAAAGAAGCTAAACACATCCATGAAAAATCAAGCAATAGATAATCCCATACCAACATACACCACAGAAAGACAACACAACCACAAAAAATAACAGGAATTAACAATCACTGGTCATTAATATCCATCAATATCAATGGTCTCAACTCACCTATAAAAAGACACAGGCTAACAGAATGGATAAGAAAGCAGGACCCATCCATTTGCTGCATACAAGAAACACACCTTAACTCCAAAGACAGACACTACCTCCGAGTAAAGGGCTGGGAAAAGGCTTTCCAAGCAAATGAACCGAAGAAACAAGCTGGTGTAGCTATCCTAATATCTAATAAAATAGACTTCAAACTAAAATCAATCAAAAGAGACCAGGATGGACATTACATATTTATCACGGGAAAAATTCACCAAGATGAAGTCTCAATTCTAAACATTTATGCTCCAAATACAAAAGCACCCACATTCATAAAAGAAACACTACTAAAGTTTAAAACGCACATCAAACCCCACACATTAGTAGTGGGAGATTTTAACACACCACTCTCACCAAAAGATAGATCTACCAGACTGAAACTTAACAAAGAAATAAAGGACGTAACAGATGTTATGAATCATATGGACCTAATAGATATCTACAGAATATTCCATCCTAACACAAAAGAATATACCTTCTTCTCAGTACCCCATGGAACCTTCTCAAAAATTGACCACATGCTTGGACACAAAACAAATCTCAACAGATACAAAAAAATTGGAATAACCTCCTGTATCTTATCAGACCACAATGCCTTAAAGTTAGACCTCAACAACAACAAAAATTATAGAAAACCCACAAACTCATGGAAACTGAATAATGCCCACCTGAAACATCAATGGGTCAAGGAAGAAATAAAGACAGAAATTAAAGAGTTCCTAGAATTCAATGAAAATGAAAGTACAACATACCCAAACTTATGGGACACTATGAAAGCAGTGCTAAGAGGAAAATTTATAGCTCTAAATGCACACATAAAAAAGATGGAGCAGTCCCATACCAATGAATTAACAGCACAACTGAAAGCTCTAGAACAAAAAGAAACAAACTCACCCAGGAGAAATAATCAAATTGAGGGCTGAAATCAACGAAATAGAAAACAAGAGAACAATACAAAAAATCAATGAAACAAAGAGTTGGTTCTTTGAAAAAATCAACAAGATAGACAAACCCCTAGCCAAATTAACCAAAAGGCAAAGAGAGAGCACCCAAATTCACAAAATCAGATATGAAAAGGGAGACATAACAACAGACAATGAGGAAATCCAGAGAATCATCAGATCATACTTCAAAAACCTGTACTCCTCCAAAATGGAAAACCGGGAAGAAATGGACAATTTTCTGGATAAATACCACATACCAAAATTAAATCAAGACCAGATAAACCATTTAAATAGACCAATAACCCCTAAAGAAATAGAAACAGTCATCAAAAGTCTCCCAACCAAAAAAAGCCCAGGACCAGATGGTTTCAGTGCAGAATTCTACCAGACTTTCAAAGAAGAACTAATACCAATCCTCTTCAAAGTGTTCCACACAATAGAAACAGAAGGAACACTACCAAACTCTTTTTATGAGGCTACAATTACCCTGATACCAAAACCACACAAAGATGCAACAAAGAAAGAGAACTACAGACCAATCTCCCTCATGAACATTGCTGCAAAAATACTCAACAAAATATTGGCAAACCGAATCCAAGAATACATCAAAACAATCATCCATCACGACCAAGTAGGATTCATCCCAGGGATGCAAGGATGGTTCAACATATGAAAATCGGTCAATGTAATATACCATATAAACAAACTGAAAGAAAAAAACCACCTGATCATCTCCTTAGATGCTGAAAAAGCCTTTGACAAAATCCAACACCCCTTCATGATAAAGGTCTTAGAAAGATCAGGAATACAAGGAACATTTCTAAAGATAATAAAAGCAATTTATAGCAAGCCAACAGCAAACATCAAATTAAACGGAGAGAAACTCAAAGCGATACCATTAAATTCAGGAACAAGACAAGGCTGTCCACTCTCCCCATATTTATTCAATATAGTACTAGAAGTTCTAGCTAGAGCAATAAGACAACAAAAGGAGATCAAAGGGATACAAATTGGCAAGGAAGAAGTCAAACTTTCACTATTTGCAGATGATATGATAGTATACATAAGTGACCCCAAAAACTCTACCAGGGAACTCCTACAGCTGATAAACTCCTTCAGTAAAGTGGTAGGATACAAGATCAACTCAAAAAAAATCAGTAGCCCTCCTATACACAAATGATAAAAGGGCTGAGAAAGAAGTCAGAGAAACATCACCCTTTACAATAGCCACAAATAATATAAAATACCTTGGGATAACACTAAATAAACAAGTGAAGGACCTTTTTGATAAGAACTTTAAATCTCTAAAGAAAGAAATTGAAGAAGATATCAGAAAATGGAAGGATCTCCCATGCTCATGGATAGGTAGGATTAACATAGTAAAAATGGCAATCTTACCAAAAGCAATCTACAGATTCAATGCAATCCCCATCAAAATCCCAACACAATTCTTCACAGACTTGGAAAGAAAAATACTCAACTTCATATGGAAAAACAAAAGACCCAGGATAGCTAAAAGAATCCTATACGATAAAGCAACCCTTGGAGGCATCACCATCCCTGACCTCAAACTCTACTATAGAGCTATAGTAATAAAAACAGCTTGGTACTGGTATAAAAACTGACATACGGACCAATGGAATCGAATTGAAGACCCTGTCATTAATCCATGCACATATGAACACCTGGTTTTTGACAAAGGAGCCAAAACTATACAATGGAACAAAGAAAGTATCTTCAACAAATGGTGCTGGTATAACTGGATGTCAATATGTAAAAGATTACAAATAGATCCATATCTGTCACCATGCACAAAACTCAAGTCCAAGTGGATCAAAGACCTAAACATAAATCCAGTTACACTAAACTTAATAGAAAAGAAAGTAGGAAGCACTCTTGAACACATTGGCACCAGAGACCATTTCCTAAATAAAACACCAACAGCACAGACCCTGAGCACAACAATTAATAAATGGGACCTCTCGAAACTGAGAAGCTTTTGCAGGGCAAGAGACACAGTCAATAAGACAAAAAGACAGCCAACAGAATGGGAAAAGATCTTCACCAACCCCACATCTGACAGAGGATTGATCTCCACAATATATAAAGAACTCAAGAAACTAGACATCAAAGTACTGAACAGTCCAATTAAAAAATGGGCTAAAGAGCTAAACAGAGAATTCACAAAACAAGAACTACAAATGGCTGGAAGACATTTAAAGAAATGCTCAACATCCTTAATCATCAGAGAAATGCAAATCAAAACGACTCTGAGATACCACCTTACACCTGTTAGAATGGCTACGATCAAAAACACCAATGATAACCAATGTTGGAGAGGATGTGGAGCAAAGGGAACACTCCTCCACTGTTGGTGGGAATGTAAACTTGTACAACCACTGTGGAAATCAGTATGGTGGTTTCTCAGAAAATTAGGAATCCCACTACCTCAAGTCCCAGCCATCCCACTCTTGGGCATATACCCAAGGAATGCTGGTTCATACCATAAAGATACATGCTCAGCTATGTTCATAGCAGCACTATTTGTAATAGCCAGAACCTGGAAACAACCTAGATGCCCGTCAACGAAAGAATGGATGAAAAAAATGTGGTACATATACACAATGGAGTACTACTCAGCAGAGAAAAACAATGAAAGCATGAAATTTGCAGGCAAATGGATGGAACTAGAAAAAAATCATCCTAAGTGAGGTAACCCAAACCTAGATAGACAGTTATGGTATGTACTCACTCATAGGTGGATTCTAGATATAAAATAAAGAACAATGAGACCACAACCCATAGAACCATAGAAGCTATATATATATAGCATGGAGGTCCCTAGGACAACTGTGGCTTATAATAAATTTCAGTTTTACTCAATTATTGAAAAAAATAGCCAAATGAATGGAAACACATGTACTATGAACCAAAGGCTGAAGGGCCCCCAGCTGGATCAGGCCCTCTGAATAGGTGAGACAGTTGATTGGCTTGATCAGTTTGGGAGGCAACTAGGCAGTGGGACCAAGTCCTGTGCTCATTGCATGAGTTGGCTGTTTGAAACCTGGAGCTTATGCAGGGACACTTGGCTCAGTCTGGGAGGAAGGGACTGGACCTGCCTGGACTGAGTCTACCAGGTTGATCGCAGTCTTCGGGGGAGGACTTGTCCTGGAGGAGGTGGGAATGGGGGGTAGGCTGGGGGTAAGGGGAGGGGTGGGAGGGGGGAGAATAGGGGAACCCATGGCTGATATGTAGAACTGAATGGTATTGTAAAATTATATATATATATATATATATATATATATATATATATATATATATATATATATAATGTTATTCAGCTGTTAGAAAAAAAATGACATCAAGAAATTTGCAAGCAAATAGGCGGAACTGGAAAAAAATATCCTGATTGAGCTAACCCAGACCCAGAAATACATGGTACACATTCACTTATATGTGGATATTATCCATTAAGCAAATGACAAATAAGCTATAACCTATAGACTCAAAGAGGTTAGGTGCAGAGGAAGGGAGATTAGGAGGGAATTATAGATCTCCCTGGGAGTGATAAATAGAGCTTATGGGTAGATTGGGGGAAGGAAACATGAAAAATGGGAGGATCCCATATGGAGGAGAAGGAAATATGGGGAGGCAGCTAGAATTGAGGAACATTTGAGGGATGATATGAAAACCTAGGGCAGTACAAACTTCCTAAAATATATGAAGGCAATCAAAATGAACTCTTCAAATAATGGAGAGAGAATCCCAACTGGCCATCTATTGTTTCCAAAGAAAGCTCCCAGTAACAGGACTGGGTTACATTTGATTGAGTTGTTGGCCAAAAGGGTGACACAGAAACCCCCCAAACAACATAAGCTATTGCCAAGATAATAGGGTGCTCTCCACATACTGGCAAAGTCCCATTGCTGAAGACTACATCCACATAATTCATTGACCATGGAGCTGTCAAACTGGTGCCTTCACCGCTATGTTCTAGTGTCTTTGGTATGGGGAGATACTCAGTAGGCTACCAAAAGAAAAACAACCCAGCCAAAAATCCTTTGATCTACAATGCTGTCGTGACTGCAGAATATGCCAGCTTGATGGCGGCATAAAGCTTGTGGATAATCAATCAACATCTGATTTGGCTTAAGGCATACTCCATGACATGGAACACATAACTGACACTGCTTGGGTGACCAAGAACCAGTGAGTAGATAGCCCAGAGACCTAGGATAAAACCAAATACTACTGGTCTTAAAAAAAAAAAAAAAAAAAAAAAAAAAACAGCCAGGCGGTGGTGGCGCACGGCTTTAATCCCACCACTCGGAGGCAGAGGCAGGCGGATCTCTGTGAGTTCGAGGCCAGCCTGGGCTACCAAGTGAGTTCCAGGAAAAGGCACAAAGCTACACAGAGAAACCCTGTCTCGAAAAACCAAAAAAAAAAAAAAAAAAAATAGAAAGTAAAAATAAAATGACTCCTAATGATATTCTATTCTGCAGTGGTAAGTTTCTCCAGTCTCACATGGCCCCATGGTCCCTGTGGGAGCCCGTTCTCGGGTTCCTCGTGGCTTTACCCAGCAGGTCCGAATAGAGGATGATCAGGACCACGGGCCTGATTGCAGGTGTCTGAGATGGTCTGCACTTGGCTGTGCTGGGGGAGGAGGTCTTTTGCTCCACCCCTTGGTGTCTCATAAAAACCCGGGGCCAGAGACAGTCGGGGCCCGTTGGAATAGGTTCCAGGCCCTCTCGAGGCTATCCTTTATTTTCTATCTGTTTATCTTCACAAGATTCTCCGCTA
Source organism: Peromyscus leucopus (assembly GCF_004664715.2). Classification (NCBI taxonomy): domain Eukaryota; kingdom Metazoa; phylum Chordata; class Mammalia; order Rodentia; family Cricetidae; genus Peromyscus; species Peromyscus leucopus. The sequence goes on along the minus strand of NC_051064.1, from coordinate 29,461,417 downwards.
TAAATCCTTCTATCTAATATTTCCTGCTGATCGCACTCAAGAAAACTCTGGGAAGCTGTGGGGGTGGTGGGTAAATGCCCCACAGGTCCCACAGCTGCTTATAACATAATCACTCAGAGGCTTTATATTATTTATAAACTGTATGGCATATGGCAGGTTTCTTACTAGCTAGCTCTTTCATCTTAAATTAACTCATTTCTATTAATCTATGTTTTGCAACATGACTATGGTGTTACCAGTCTGCTGGCATCTTGCTGCTCCTTGGGTGGCAGCTAGGCATCTCTCCCTACTCTCCTTTCTTTCCATATTTCTGCTTGGATTTCCTGCCTGCCTTTAAGCTGCCTTGCAATAGGCCAAAACAGCTTTATTTATTAGCCAATGGGAATAACATATATTCACAGCATACAGAAAGACTTCCCACAGCACTTCTTTTCTATCTAATCAAAATGGGAGGTTTTAACTTTAACATAGTAAAATTGCATATAATAGAACAGTTATCAAGCAGGAATTATAGTTATAATATCTAGTCTATTTGTATTTTGCAAAATTAAAGAAAATATTCTATCTATCCTATATTTGTGAGTCTAAGGTTTTATATCTAATTTATATTTTATCATAACCAAGAAAAATTATAACTATTTAGTCTTCAACTACATCAAAGACCCCAGAAGAATATAATATTACCTAAGTAAACAGGAAATGCATTATAAGCAACTTCCAAAAATCTAGAATGACAGAGACAGCTACCTGCCTGGACAGTCACCCAAAGTTCCTCTGCATCATTGGGGCATCCATCTTCAGCCTACAAGCCTAGTTTTGTAGTTGCTTCTCCCTGTGTCCTGTAAAATGTCTGGCAGTCTCCTCTGTGAAGCAGGAACCTGAAGGACCATCTTGCCTTGTTTTGGCAAAATTTAGTGGTCATTTTTCCATGGGTCCTGAATGTCCAGTCTATATAACATACTGTCAAGCAATCCAGGCAAGAACAGTTCTTTGCCTAGCAGGCCATTTCATGCCAAGAAGAAGATAACTCCATATGGAGTGTCTTAGATGCCTGTCCTCTTTGAAGTAAATCCATGCTGCCAGGAGCAGATGTGTTTCACCAGAAAGTATAAATTTTAAAACATTTTAAATGCCATATTCTGTAAGTCTTTGAAGTGTTTGAAGATTACCTACCTAATTGAAATATATCTATGTATACTTAAAAAACTTAACTAACATGACTATAAATTTGATTATCCTAGACGACTATTAATCTGTATTTAATTATATATTACAATTTTAAATGATCTGCATAAGCCTAGTACCTTAAACAAAAGTAGAAATATGCATACAGTATAAAAAATTAACTTTAAATTTGTAATAAACTAAAATCTATAGCAATGTAAAACATTTTAAAGTTGTTGCTCATTAAAAGTAGATTCAATAATCTATCCTTTCAGCCTATCATATCTATAATATCCCCTTTTCTTCTTTAGAAAGACATTGTATTTATAGTCAACCCCCTTTAAGTAAAAATAAACATTTATAAACAACATTTTGGGAATTTAGGCATAGCTTCTCATACTACTTCCTGATGATTGGGAGCGATGGTAATCTTATGGGGATCCTGAGAAACGTAAGAATTATAATTATATCTTGTTTGTAGTAGTCTGTGAGGATGGATAGTCTCAGTCAGTTGCTTTAAAGAGGATTTTGGATGTGGAATCATCTGGGTCATGGTGTCATTGGAGACATTTCAGGGGGTCTTGAATGATCAAACCATATTAGCCTAGAAGCAATCCATTGGTTTTCATTTTTTGTAGAAACAAAAGCAGATCCTCTTTTCCAAAGCAACGTATCCTTAGACCCAAATTTTTAATTCAAGATACCTTTAAAATATATATATGTTGGTTTAACTCAGCAGCCTTCACAATCAAATGTCTTTCTACAGTTAAAAATCCCAAAGACAATATAATCCAGACTCTGTGTGATTTCCATCTTTACATGGCTTATTATATTACTTTTACTGTCTAAGGACTTTATTTTTTTAAAATATCTATTTCCTTATATAACTGTCTATCCTCCTTTTCCTCTCTCTTTCAAGCCTACATACATTTTTATATACAGTATAAACCATTGATAGGTTTACTCCATCTGAATCTATTTTTTGTGGATCAATAACCCTTTTCTGACCATTGCAAACAGCAGCATGGCTGAGATTGAAGCAGCAGCACTGGCTGCTGACTCCACCTACTTCAGTTTCCCAATGTGGCAGAGGTACCCAGGAGAGTCATGCTTACCCCACCAACTCTGGGGTCCACGCTGCCACCATTTAGTATGCATCTGGTCCATAAACCCTTGTTGTCTGTATGAGTAAAAGCTAAATCCATCTAAAAGCATGCTGCACAGCTTATAAATAGCTCTGTGTATTGATATGGGAATCCTCCATGCTATGCTCAAGCCCAAATGCTACAGCATCTCTGTACCATGGCCTACATGAGAGACATAAGTAGGAAGCTGTTTTTGACTCAATTATTGTATGTTTTGAAGCCTTCTTAAAACTCTTTTATGCCTTATGGAAATTCAAGAGCCCCAAGCTGAGGCACAAATTTACAAAAAAAGCTGTTTGCCTGTGGCTTTGAAGTCCCCAGCTCAAGACTGAGCTACACATGGCCAGAATCTCCACCCTGCCTGGGCCAGACTCCCTAACTTGCTGCCTAAGTTTTTGTTGCAGCCTCTCTGCAGCAAACTCTATAGGCTTTTGGGCCCCAAAAACCACAGGAGTCATCCATTTTCACACACTTCCCCAGGGCAGATGGCTGGATCTTAAGTTTCTTTCCTCTCCTGGTGGGTTTTGGCTTTATTTGAGTCCCCTCCTTGGGATGCTGCCACATGTCATCTGAATTGTCACTGTCAGCAGATTTAGTGAGTCAAATGGGATTTCTTAAAGGCGAGAATTAGTTAAAAGAAAGTTTATTCCCACATTAAAAAAAGGGAAACATTTTTACAATGGTGGGAGTTTGGTATCTGATAAATGATAATATTTGATGGTTTAAAAATAGTACAATTAAAAGAGGATAATTAATGTTGATGGGATAGATGTAATGTCAATTATAAATATTTTTTGTTTGATAATTTCTGTTTTATCATTTAAAAAGTTGGTTAATACGAGTGCCAAAATAAAAGTTTTTTAAAAACTTGTTAAAACAGATCATAGAGATATTCAGACCCAGAGAGAAGAATTTAAAGGAGACCAAATCTCAACATTGCAGTATAAGGTTACAGAGAAATAGCCTAAGGCTTTGAAACAGCCAACCTTAATTTATCCAGTAACCTTACAGGAACTACCCAGTGATAGATATCCTCAAGGCTGTGTAAGAGCTGACTGGATTTCTGTGCAAATGTTAGATTTGAGGAGATTCAAAGCAATAGACTCATATGGCATCCACTCATCTTTTGTGAAGCAGTTGTTAAACTCATGGTTAACTTGTAATAGAATTACCCCTCAATCCTGGAGAGAATTAGTTACAGCTGTCTTAGAGGCTGGTCCCTAATTACAATGGAGAGTCTGGTGTAAGGATGAGGCTAAGGCCATTGAACAATAAAGTAGTGATAGAAGTATTGCAATTTGCCAAGATCAACTTCTTGGAGAAGGTGATAATGCTGATACATAAAGACAATATTTATATGATGACCAAACCCTGGCTTTATGCTGCATGGCAGCCTTGAATGCTTGGGATAGAATTGAAGAAGTAGGGAAGAAAATAGAATCATTTACAAAAGTTATACAGGACCCAAATAAACCTTCACTGATTTCTGACAAAGGTTGACTACAGCAGTAAATAGAATGAAAACAAATTCAGAAGCTAGACAGATAAGAATTGAATCTCTGGCTTTTGAAAATGCTAACACTCAATGCAAAAGGGTAATTAAACCATTAAAGGCAAAATCAGCACCCTTGAAGGAATGGATCCAAGTTACAATTAATATTGAATCTCATGATCATGATGATGCTTGAATAGGAGAGGTGATTTTCAGAGATATGAAGAAAAATCGTAATGTCAAATGTTTCAATTGTGGTAAACAAGGTCACCTAAGAAGGGACTGTAAACAGGATGTTCCTAGAAATAATGTGTAGTTGGAAGTTTCCCTGTGTCCCAGACAGCTGTGGTCAGGACAAATCTCTCCTACTCATATCCCCCAAGGAAACACACAGAGGCTTATATTAATTATAACTGCTTGGCCATTAGCTCAGGCTTATTACTGACTAGCTCTTACACTTAAATTAACCTATAATTCTTATCTATGTTTAGCCACTTGGGTTGGTGCCTTTTCTCAGTTCTGCCTTGTCATCTTGCCTCCTCTGTGTCTAGCTGGCAATTCCTGACTCTGGCTGTTTCTCTTCCCAGAATTCCTTTAGTCGCTCATCTCACCTATATTTTTTGCCTGGCTACTGGCCAATCAGCATTTTATTAAACCAGTGTGCAAAAGCATTATCTCACAGTGACAATGTTTTTTCAAGGAAAAATCCTAATGGAATGCCCCTCTGTAGCTAGAGTTTTCCTGCCTTGCCCACAGTCAGGACAAATCTTTGTCACCCGCCAGTCCCACAGCCGCTCAGACCAGACCAAGTAAACACAGAGACTTATATTGCTTACAAACTGTATGGCTGTGGCAGGCTTCTTGTTTATAGCTTAAATTAATCCATTTTCATAAATCTATACCTTTCCATGTGGCTCATGGCTTACTGGCATCTTCACATGCTGCTTGTCCTGGAGGCAGCTGGCAGTGACTCCTTCTGCCTTCCTGTTCTTTCTTTTCTCCTCTCTGTTAGTCCCGCCTATACTTCCTGCCTAGCCACTGGCCAATCAGTATTTTATTTATTGACCAATCAGAACAACACATTTGCCATACAGAACATCCCACAGCACCCCTCCCTTCTGGATTATGCAGAAGATGCTGCAAAGGTAGACATTAGACTAATGAATGTACATCAACAAAAAACAGACAATGTAATCCCTTGCCTTTGCTGTAGGAATATGCCCTGAGGGGCCTCTCATAGGCCCCAATGTCAAATTCTGTTCAGTCCTTTTCTGTCATCATAGAAGAAACTCCTTCCCAGAGCAATTAAAGATACTAAAGCCTATTGTAAATATATATACTGCTTAGGGTGATAGAACAGCTATAAAAGAGAAAACAAAAAATTCAGGAGAAACCATAAAGTAAATTTTCTGGCAAACTACTATAAATGAACAAAGATCAAAATTAAAAATATGAATAAATGACATAGTCATTGAAAGTCTTGAAGACACAGGTACGGATGTAACAATAATTGCACCAGAACCTTGGCATCCAATTTGGTCGCTTTAGAAGGTAATATTCAGCTTTTAGGGATTGGAATATTATCCCAAGTGAAACAGAGCATGAGCTGGGACAAATGTATGGGTCCAGAAGGACAGAGAGGAAAATTAAAGCCATATGTGACTAATACAGCTATGAATTTATGGAGACATTATTTATTACAACAATGAAATATCCCAGTTAACATCCTCCAATCTCAGAAACAAACCATAAACTAACACATGTTTCTGAGAAAAATATTAGAAGGTATTATAAAGAACAGTCACCAGCCATCCAGATTGTACAAGAACAGGGCACAACAACTGCTGATCTTTTGAAGACACCAACAGCCCTACCTTTAAAATGGTAAACAGACAAACCTGTATGGGTTCAGCAATGGTCTTTAACAACAGAGAAACTACAGGCTTTGGAAGAACTTGTACAAGAGCAGACAAATGCTCAGCATATTGAAGAATCAGCTAGCCCTTGGAATTCTCCTGTATTTGTTATTAAAAAATAAATCTGGTAAGTAGAGAACAGTAACAGATCTAAGAGTTGTTAACAAGGTAATTCAGCCAAAGGGCTCTCTATAATCTGGAATTCCTTTGCCTTCTCTCTTACCTAAAGGAGGGCATCTTATATTTATCAATTTAAAAGACTATTTATTTTCAATACCCTTAGAAGAAGAAGAGAAAAATTTGCCTTCATGGTGCCTACTTATAGTAATTCTCAGCCAGTCAAGAGATATCAATGGAAGCTTCTCCCACAGACAATGTTAAGTAGACCAACCCTGTGCCGATATTTTGTATGACAGCCATTGGAAGTAAAATATAAACAATTTCCTAAATCTATAATTTGTCATTACATGGACAATACTGGCTGATTCAAATGCAGATACATTAGAAAGGATGTTTGAGGAAGTAAAGAAAATTTTGCCTTGTTGGGGATTACAAATTGCTCCTGAAAAGCTAGAGAGGAGATTCTATTAATTATTTAGGATATAAAATAAGTCTACAAAAAATTAGACCCCAAAAGGTGCAAATTAGGAGAAATCGATTATGGGCTCTTAATGGCTTTCAAAGATTATTAGGAGATGTTTCCAATCTACTGACCACAATTGGGGTAAAAAATGATGAACTAAGTAATTTGTTCAAAACCTTAGAGGGTTACAAGGACTTAAATACTCCAAGAGAATTATTAGCTGAAATGGAGAGAACTGGCTTTGGTGGCATAGAAAACACAGGATACACAAGTGGATCATTTGGATCCAAAGCTTGATTGCATTTTGGTTATTTTACCCTCTAAGCATTCCCCTACAGGAATTTTAATGCAGAGGGAAGATACCATATTGGAATGAATATTTCTGCCAAATAACCAGAGTAAAAAAATTTAAAACTTATGTGGAAAAGATCTCTGAGTTGATTTTAAAAGGAAAATTGAGACTTCATTCATTAGTTGGAATAGACCCAGCAGAAATTGTAGTACCTTTAACTAAGGATGAAACTGACAAATTATGGGCAGAAAGTGAACCTTGGCAAAGAGCTTGCAGTAATTTTTTGAGAGAGATTGACAATAAATATCCCAAAAGGAATATAATTAAACTTACAAAGAGAACTAACTGGATCCTGCCTCACATTGCAAGGGAAATATCTAAATCTAGATCCCCTACATTTTATACCAATGCAAACCAATCAGAAAAGGCAGGTTACAAATCAGAAAATTTAAGTAAAGTGGTTTAAAGTCCTTATAATTCTGTCCAAAAATCAGAATTATATGCCATTCTGATGTTATTAATGGATTTTTTAGAAATTCTCAACACAGTTACTGACGCTCAGTATACAGAAAGAGTGGTCTTACATATTGAAACTGCTGAATTTATCTCTGATGAGTCAGAATTAAATTTGTTATTTATTCAATTACAAGATATAATCAGCAATAGGAATCATCCCTTATATATAACTCACATCTGATCCCATATGGGTCTCCCAGGCCCTCTAGCACAAGGTGATAGAAAATGTGCTGGAGGCCTCAGAAATTCATAAAAAAAAAAAATGTCAATAGTAAGGATTTAAAAGAGAATTTTTCATTCATTTGGCTATTTGTCCCTGTTCTTTTTCCAACCTTGGTCTCAACAATTCTCACTCAAACAAACCCCCCTCTTTCTCGCCAATTGGATTCCTGGAGCTCCACCTGGGGCCTGGCCATGAATATCTACATCCGGTTCCCTCAGTCATTGGATGAGGTTTCTAGCATGACAATTAGGGTGCCTGGCCCTCCTATCACCAGAGTAGGTCAGTTCGGGCTGTCTCTCGACCATTGCCAGTAGTCTATTTTGGGAGTATCTTTGTAGATTTCTGTGGGCCTCTCTAGCACTTTGCTTCCTCCTATTCTCATGTGGTCTTCATTTATCATGGTCTCTTATTCCTTGTTCTCCCTCTCTGTTCTTGATCCAGCTGGGATCTCCCGCTCCCCTAAGCTTTCTTTCCCTTGACCCTTGCCCTTCATTATCCCCACTCACATTCAGGTTGTTCATGTAGATCTAATCCATTTCTCTGTCATTGGGTGATCCCTGTGAAACACATGAACTATGAACCAATAGCTGAGGAGGCCCCAACTGGATCAGGTCCTCTGGATAAGTGAGACAGCTGATTAGCTTGACCTGTTTGGGAGACATCCAGGCAGTGGGACCGGGACCTGTCCTCAGTGCATGAGTTGGCTGTTTGGAACCTAGGGCTTATACAGGAACACTTGGCTCAGCTTGGGAGGAGGGGACTGGACCTGCCTGGACTGAATCTACCAAGTTGAACTCAATCCTCAGGGGAGTCTTTGCCATGGAGGAGATGGGAATGGGGGTGAACTGGGGGGAAGGTGGGGGGCAGGAGGGGGAGAACGAGGGAATCAGTGGCTGATATGTAAAATTAAATTATAAAATAAAATTTTTTTTTTTTGATTTTTCGACACAGGGTTTCTCTGTGTAGCTTTGCGCCTTTCCTGGAGCTCACTTGGTAGCCCAGGCTGGCCTCGAACTCACAGAGATCCGCCTGGCTCTGCCTCCCGAGTGCTGGGATTAAAGGCGTGCGCCACCACCGCCCGGCTAAAATAAAATTTTTTAAAAAAGGATTTTTTCCATAACCTGGCAACAAGCCAATGAAATTATAAGGAAATGTCCTACTTGTTCTTTATACAATCAAACTCCACTACCAGCAGGATGTAACCAAAAGGGTACTCAGAGGAATGAAATCTGGCAGACAGATGTGTTTCATTTTGTAGAATTTGGAAAACTGAAATATGTACACCATACCATTGATTCAGGATTTCAATGGGCAACTGTTCTAAGTTGCAAAAAGGCTGATTCTGTAATCATGCCTTTGCTATAAGTTTTCGCCATCATGGGTATACCTGTACAAATTAAACTGATAATGCTTCAGCATAAGTCTCTAGCAAAATGAAAGTTTTTTTGCCTATTAAATATAGAGCATATACCACACAATGCTACAGGCCAAGCAGTCATAGAAAGATCAAATCATACTCTAAAGGATATGCTAACTAAACAGAAAGGGATAACAAAAACCCACAGAAATAAGTTACATAATGCTTTATTAACTTTGAATCTTTTCAATGATAGTGAGAAAGGAACAACAGCTGCAGAGAGACATTGGATAATAGGAAAAAAACCTACAGAATTAAATCAGCCTATATACTTTAAAGATGTGCTGAGCTCAGAATGGAAGCCAGGAAATATTACATTGGGGACGAGGTTTTGCATTTGTTTCCACAGGAGAAGAAAAGCTATGGATACCATTAAAATTGATAAAGGTTCGATTTGAACAAGAGACACCTCTTAATTAGAAGAGGTGATAGTTCATCGACTAGCATGACGACCATTCAATTTAAACTAACTTATACCACTAACAATTTTTTTGCATTTGATCAGATATAACTTGCCAAAAGGGAATTTCTCCAAAGTTAGGGTTGGGGAATGGTTTTGTTTTTGTCTTTCAGGATAATGAAGGCTAAGGAATCTGAAGAACAATGGATAAATGAAACATCTAAAGAAAAAGGACAAACCATCCAGAAAAAACAATGTCCCAAGAAAAAGAGTAAATTGGTCTATTGGTATATCACATATCTAACAGGGTAAAATTTCATAAGTCTTCTTAAATGTTTGTTTCTGCTGTTCTCTATAGACAAATAACATAAATGGTCTTTAGGTAGTCCCAGTTCAATTAAAAATTAAAGCTGGCTTTGGAGTTGTAGTGTGGCTCTCTCCTTCTCTAAACCCAACGTTTGTTAAAAGAAAACGCAAAATCTCTGTATGTCAGAACAGCTACCTGATATGGAACAGAAGAAAAATGAAAATTAAGAGACTATTCTATTGCTATTAATCTCATGATCCTTTGGTTTTATTTTGACTCTTTAAAACTTTTCTTAAGGTATGAATTTTATATCAAAATTTGTAAGATTAACATACATATATATTTTAAACTTTTTCATATTAATGGTCATATAGAGTACTAACTCATTCTAGAGAAAAGGTTTCATCTAGCTTCCTGTACATGATTTCAGGTTTGAGTCTCTATCAGTTTTCTGCAGTCAACCATGACCATACCCAACAGTGACTTTGAAGTCTCCAAAAAGATGGGACCCCACAACAATTTCATCAGTCCTATGATAGCGCCACAAAGCTGACAAACACCCCCCAAAGATTGGCTTTGGACTACAAACTGCTCAGAACAATTTCAAGATGACTAGCTGAGATGATACAGCCTCACAGACTACTCTAGACAGGACTTCAGTCAAGCCCTATACTTTCACATTATGCAGAGACTGGACAACAAGGATACAACTACCTTTCCCAGGACTTGACAATTAACCCCAAAATTTTCTTTTCAGGATACCCCAAAGATGCCTTTACCCCCAGAGAGCAGAAAGTAATTTTAAGAACATGAAGCCCACATTCCCAAGAGGTTGGGTGGATGGCTTTTGACCTTTCAATGGGTAATGGATACTTGTCATTGTTTAGGAAGGTTGGTTACAAGTTGTTAATTGATAATGGTCAGGAAAAAAGCTAAAGGAGATTAAATTCAGGGTTCTTGTTTGAAAAAAAAGAGGATATAAATAAGAGGTAGATTATTGAATCTGAAAAAAAAGATATTGAAATGATAGGATGAAAGGGTAGATTATTGAATCTACTCTGAAAAGAAAATGAGTATGGATATAAGATAAAAAGGTAGATTACTGCCGGGCAATGGTGGTGCATACCTTTGACACCAGCACTTGGGAGGCAGAGCCAAGTGGATCTCTGTGAGATCGAGGGCAGCCTGGGCTACCAAGTGAGTTCCAGGAAAAGTGCAAAGCTACAAAGAGAAACCCTGTCTCAAAAAAAAAAAAAAAAAAAAGGTAGATTACTGAATCTACTTTTAGAAAGCAACTACTAGTTTTAAACATTTTACATTGGAGTGGATTTTTGTATATTGTATATAAATTATGTATATTGATACAAATTTGAGACTGATTTTGTTAGAAAATACTGTACATGTATTTCTAATCTTGTCCAAGTTATTGTACCTATACAGTTCATTTAACAATGTAATGCAAATCTGTAGTCCTTGAAAGTTATTATTACCAACTAATTAGGATATAAAGAAATGCAGGTTAGTAGTTAGTCACCTATTACAATCAGACTTGTAGTCAGGTTAGGTATGTTTTCAAGGTCAGAGATATATATTAGATAGGTCATCTTCACAGACTTCAGAGATCTACAGAACATGGTATTTAAGATGTTTTAATAACATATTCTTTTTTTTTATAAAATGAGACATGTCTGCTCCTGGCAGCACCAATCTACTTGAGACATGATGGGTGTGGTGGTATTCTAATCGTACTGAAATGTGATTTTGATTGTATGTTAATAAATAAAGTTGCCCAGGGGTCAGAGCTATTAGAGCTATAGACAGAGTGTGGCGGTGGTGGCGCACACCTTTAACCCCATAGATCTCTGTGTGTTCAGGGATACAGCCAGCATTGGAGACATATGCCTTTAAGACCTAGGGGGCTGTACATACAGACAGTGATAAGGCAGTCACATGTTTGGGTTTACAACCAATGAGAAGGCAGAATGACTTTGAGACGACTTACACACAGGGAAATAGCTCTCTTTCGGGAAGCTAGGACTGCCGCAGGAGGAAGGGTGAGATTTTTAGCTCTGAGCTCTGACCTCTCGGCTTTCTCTTTTACATTGGTTCTGTGTTTCTTATTTAATAAGACGATTGGTTACATCTACATCTGGCGCCCAACATGACAAGAATCCATTAAAAACCACTAGGCTTGGCGGCAGGTCCGCTTTCCCGCAAGGGCAGCAGGCTGAGCAGTTGGCTTCCTAGCCCGGGCCTAGGTCTGCTTGGCCTCAGGCTGGACTAACTGTGAACTGCTTGCTTAAAGCCTGCTTGCTTAAAGCCGGTGCTACAAACAACTCAGACCTGCCCTGCCGAACAGGGCCCCGCCTGTAAAGCCAACGCATGTGGTCAGAGCTTAAGGAAGCCAGAGCCAAGCCTTGACTCGGCCCAAGAGGGAACACGTGGCTGGATTTAAGCTTTAGCCAGCTACGCTTTCTTGTGCATTCTCTCTCTCTCTCTCTCTCTCTCTCTCTCTCTCTCTCTCTCTCTCTCTCTCTCTCTGAATTTACACCTCGGACACTAGGTGGCTGTTTTGAAATTTCCTTGGATTTCTACTGTTCTATGCAGATTTGGAAAGTCATAACATCAGATATTTTAAAGGAAACTATTTAAAAGAGAAGTTTTTCCACATTTAAAAAAATGGGTTTTATGTGTACATTGGAAGAAAATTGGGTTTGTTCGAAATTTTAGGCAGTCTGACAATGGAACAACTATATGAGAAGATTAGTATTGTTGGAATTATGCAGTTTTATCACTATGATTATCCTCCTTTTGCAGTTTAAAAACAGTCAATTTAAGTGCCAGGATGACAGCTTTAGAAAAACTTGTTAAACCTGTAAAAATTCAGACAGAAGAAATTAACAGCAAAGTTGTTTCAAATTTGGATCATAAGGTTACAGAAAGAAAGCCTGTTTTCACAGTCACCCTTAATTTATCCTGTAACCGTACAGCACATGCCTGATCAAATGGCTACACAAAATATTTGGGCTCCAATTGAAATGTTGGATTTAAAAAGGTTTAAGGAAGCAATACTATCTTATGGCATGCATTCCCCATATGTAAGGCAAATGTTAAACTCTTGGTCAACATATAATAGGATTGTACCACAGGACTGGCGGGACCTTGCACAAGCTGTTCTGGAACCCAGCCAGAGACTTCAATTTCTAACGTGGTTTAAGGATGAGGCTAAAAACATAGAAAAACAATGGAGGGATAAAGGAATACTAGTTTGCCAGGATCAGCTTATTGGAGAAGGCCAATATGCTTCAGTACAAACACAATGTTTATATGATGTCCAAACCCTAATTTTATGTTGAACGGCAGCCTTGAATGCATGGGACAGAGTTGAGGAACCAGGAAAAAAAAATCTGAGTCATTTACAAAGGGTATGCAAGGCCCAAAAGAATCTTTTACAGATTTTTTTTTTACAAAGACTGGCTTCAGCAGTAAAGAGAATGGTCTCAGATTCGGAAGCTAGTAAGGCAATAATTGAATCTTTGGCCTTTGAGAATGCTAATGAAGCATGCAAAAGAATAATCAGGCCGTTAAAGGCAAGATCTGCACCTTTGGAAGATTGGATTAGAGACACAGTTAATGTAGAGGCTGATGAGCATGATGATATGTGGGTAGGAGAAGCAATTTCAAAGGGTTTGAGGAATGTTAGATGTTTTGGATGTGGAAAGCAAGGACATTTGAAAAGGGACTGTAAGCAGGTCATTCCTAGAAACAATGTTTCTTCAAGGAACAATGGCAACAGAATGCCCCTTCCTTCTGGAGTATGCAGAAGGTGTGGTAAGGGAAAACACTGGACCAATGAATGTAGATCAACAAATGGACTAGACATCGTTTAGGTATTTGTTACTTGTATATATTGTATATAGTTATTGTACTTTTGTATATAGTTTTTCTTTTGTTAGTTATAACCTTTTGCTTTTTTTCTTTTTATTAAAATAGAAAAGGGGAAATGTGGTGGTATTCTAATCGTACTGAAATGTGATTTTGATTGTATGTTAATAAATAAAGTTGCCCAGGGGTCAGAGCTATTAGAGCCATAGACAGAGTGTGGCGGTGGTGGCGCACGCCTTTAACCCCATAGATCTCTGTGCGTTCAGGGATACAGCCAGCATTGGAGACATATGCCTTTAAGACCTAGGGGGCTGTACATACAGACAGTGACAAGGCAGTCACATGTTTGGGTTTACAACCAATGAGAAGGCAGAATGATTATGAAACGACTTATACACAGGGAAATAGCTCTCTTTCAGGAAGCTAGGACTGCCGCAGGAGGAAGAGTGAGATTTTAGCTCTGAGCTCTGACCTCTCGGCTTTCTCTTTTACATTGGTTCTGTGTTTCTTATTTAATAAGACAATTGGTTACATCTACAGATGGGCACTGAGGAAACTCCTTATGGAGTTTTCTTTCTTTGTGGTAAAAGTTAGCCACTGGGCAAGAAAGTGTCCTTACCTTGACCACTGACAGTATGCTGTCCAAAATGGACAAGCAGAGCACAAAAGAAAGGACTGCTGAATTTTGCCAAGACAAAAGTAGAACAGCCCTTCAGAAAATCCTGCTTCCCAAAAAATCTGTCAGGTATGCTAAGCCTGTAGGCCAAAGATAGATGCACCAACACTGCAAAGGAACTTCGGGTGACTGTCCAGGCAGCCTTATGTCCCTGTCATCAGGTAGCATTACATCCTTCTGGAGTCTTTGATGGAGTTGAAGACTAGAAAGTTAGTCTTCTCTAGCTATAATAAAAGATAAATTAGATACAATACTTTAGACTCACCAAGATAGGTAATAAAATATTTTCTCTAATTTTGTCAAATGAAAATGGATTGGATATTGTTACTGTAATTTACTTAACTGTTTTTTTTTTTTTTTTTTTTTTTTTTACTATATTAAGGTTAAAACCTTCCTTTTTAATTAACTAAAAAGGGGAAATGATGTGGGATAATACTCTTGTACACTGTAAAGATTTGTCAAATTGGTTTAATAAAATGCTGATTGGCCAGTAGCCAGGCAGGAAGTAAAGGCAGGGTTATCAAACTAAGAATGCTAGGAAGAGGAAAGGTGGCTTCAGAAGTCTCCAGCCAACCACAGAGCAAGCAAGATGAGAATGCCAAACTGAGAAAAGGTAGCAAATCATGTGATTAAACATAGATAAGAATTATGGGTTAATTTAAATGTGAGAGCTAGTCAGTAATAAGCCTGAGCTAATGGCTGAGCAGTTATAATTAATATAAGCTTCTGTGTGGTAATTTGGAAGAAGCTGCTGGGTATTTGAAAGTTGTTAGTGGAACAGAAACTTCTGCCTACACTATTCTGCTATACTCATAGATCAGTGCTTTATTCAGCCATCATCAGAGAAGATGCCTCCTGCAGTAAGAACAAATACAGCTAGAGATTACACACACACACACACACACACACACACACACACACACACACACATACACACACAGACACATTGGAACACTCATCCCTAAATGGGATGCCCATCAAATCTATCCCCTAAGAGTTCAGAGAACCCCAAGGGAGAGGAGGCAGAAAGAGTGTAAGAGCCAGAGGTGATGGAGGATACCAGAGCAAGGCTGTCTGAATCAACTAAGCACAAATCCCATGACTCATGGAGATTGAAGCAGCAAACACAGGGTTTGTGTGACTGCACCACATCTTTTGTGTATATATTATACCTTTCAGTTTAGTGCTTTTATGGGACTCCTGAGTATGTGAAGGAGTGGGTCTCTGAGTCTTGTGCTTTCTTTTAAGTTCTATTCTGTCTGTTGGTTTACGTTGTCCAACTTCAATGTGATGGCTTTTATTTTACTATATTTTAGCTTGTTAAAAGAAACAAACATCTTTTTATAGTCTAAAAGAAATAAAATTCTAACAATAAATAATAAAATAAAAGTCTAACAAAAATTCGGGGTTTTAAAATGTTTCTAATTACTAGTCATTCACTGTGTAACAGACTGCAAATACATGATAATCCTTTAAAATCACAATGGAGCTAAAGTGTCTTACACAAAGTGATGTTATAGCTGTCTTGATACTATATCACACAGCCTTGACCACTCACCTATGGTGTCCCAATAACAAGAGTGAAATGCTGACTCATAGTAGTGCAAAAATGCAACACAATTATGTACAGTACACAAAACTGATAGTGGTAACAAACAACCATGGTATCTATTTACTTGCTATTTTTGTCACTATATTAAAGTATACTCCTTTTACTTACCTTTACCTTTTACTATCTTCATTGCATCAAGAAGCCAAATCAAGGGACTGATTTTGATCATGCAAGCTTATGTACCTATGCTCTGTGATGTTTGCACAATGACTAACTTACCTATAGATGTACTTCTCAGGACATACATTTTATTGAGTGATGTAATGCTATATAGGTGTAGAGAATGAGAGGGGGGTATAAGAGAGAGAGATCAGTGGTCATTTCAAAGCATTTACTTCCCATCATTACTTGGGAATAATTCTCCCAATTTTCATTTGAAATTGTGTAATAAGACTTTTATTCAAAGTTCACATAATAACCAAAATGAAAGAACATGTTTGGAGTGAGAATCCTTTAATATTTATTTCCAGAGAACAATAAATACAGAAATTATAAGCAATGTAAGTAACAGTAATATTTCCCTACATACAGACAACACCTACTTTTATACAATTTAACAAGCAAATACCTTTATTCACCCAGGAATTACCACTGAGAAAAGCTATACAACAGAAAAGAAATTACCATTAAATTAAAAACTATTCATTTTTGATCCTAAGGACTGAGGTTCTCACTCCAGTGGTCCATCAGAGGTGCAGAAAAGCTGAAGAGCTCAGCTCAGCTCCGGGCAGCAGCAGTCTGAGGCTGCTCCGACTGGAGCTGTTTGCCAAGATATTCCCTAGAAAACAAGAACATGGTAGTATGGCAAATTAGGACTTCAATACAGAGAATCACTATCAAGACTCAAAACTTATTAATAAAATAATCCATGGAACCTATACTTTTCCAACTTTCAAAAGCTTCTGCACTGCAGGAATGCTACCTATTTCCACATACAAACAAGTTATGGCCCACACAGATGGTAGTTCACAAAATGTCGGGGAGAGTTGACTTCCCTGCTTACATAAAGAGATTACTACTACATCTGCAATCTGAGTTTAGCAAGTAACCTGATTCCAAGGGAAAAACAAATTTCCTAGTGTTAAAAACATGCACATGTATAACCTAGAGTGAACACAAGGGCAATGAAAATAAACCCTTGACAGTAACATCAAAAGTCAGAGCTCTAACAGGAGCACACTAAACTATGCATTGCTACAGCCTTAAGCCTACACAAAGACCACAGTATTGAATTCACAGCTATCATGGCAAAAGTGTGGGGGTCTGTTCTTTACCCTGCCCCCCCCCCCCCCGCCACAAGAATTACCCCCAACTTTTTTTTTTTTTTACAATCAACTAATATGGAAAAGAAACTATTTTAAATTATCCTTAAAGTTTTATTTCCTCTAGTAAAAAAGAAAACAGCCTCAGTTTGGAATCACGAGATGGGTTTGTACTTGAGTTCCCTCCTACCACAAGTATTGTAAGACTAGAGGGCACATCTTTCTGCAAGGACTAAGGCAGACACAGTAAGGGGCACATGGCCCAGCAAGGCATTCCAGGGTCAGGGTCAGAGACATCCTCCCCCCCTCCTACTGCATCAACTGGTCACTCAATCACTTCTTTCATGAGCACCACCAGGAAACAATCTTTGGGTATCATATAAAAGTGCTTTGTTGTAGTTTTTTGCCCTTAGTTGAGTGTTCTTAAAACTGACTCATTGATTTGGAGATTTATTCTTATGGTCAAAGAACTACTCTGACATAATGTTTACAATTGTGAAGGCCTAGACTTTACAGGCTCAGGAATATGCTATGATAACTGAACAGATACAGAGCAGTATCCTCCTGCAGACATCCTGTCTGCTGTTTATACAGGAAAGCCCAACAGGATCCAGATACTCCTGCAGACATCTTGTCTGCTGTTTATACATGAAAGGAAAGCTTAACAGGATGCTGTCTGTGGTTTATGGCCCTTGGAGATATCTAGATAATCCTGCTGAGCAGTCCAGATAATCCTGTTCAGCAGGTTGTGGTTCCCCGCCAAAAGTCTAAACCAATAGTTTCAAAAAATAACCTTGCCCCTTCTACCCAATCCCAAGTTGCCAATTCCCGGCTTGTGGTTTTTCCCTATAAAAACCTGGGCTCGTGGCTGTCACCACATTTCCTTCCATCTGTCATGCGGCAGCCCAGGTTGAACCTGAATAAAAGGACCCTTATGTGCTTGCATCAGAAAACGGCTCCTTGATGGTCTCTGGGGGTTTTGCAAAATGGGTACAACACAATGAGATTATTATTTCCAACAAAAAGTAATGTCTAATGTACATAAAGGCAGAGTCACAGGCATGATTTTGAAAGAGCTGTGCCAAGGTCTTCACAATTACAAGTGTCATTGCAATCTAGATGACCCTATAATAATATCCACCAAGGTCCGAGGGAAAGTACATCCTCTGACAGTCCAGTGGGGTCTATTGTAACTGGTACACACAAGTAATGTACACAATGTTATAACTGCTGCAGACCACAGGAAAATGGAATGAAATTCGCCACTATGACAAAAGCTATTACTTGAAAAGGTCAAGGACTTTTCTGAAGGTCCATGGCTTAAAAAGTCTTGGTGACATTTTAGCTTTTGTATACATATTAGCTGGTTCCTTCAATGATTTTCTTGTATGCTTCCAAGAACTCCTAACAGTGTATTTATCTGATATACTTCTCATGCATCCTAGGCCAAAACAGCAAACAGACCAAATTCTGTCTCCTGAATTAAGATAAACACCCTTAGGTTTATGTCTCCTAGGCATACTTTATTTCTTATACAAACGAAGGTCAGACCCTTTCTCTCACAACCCAAATGTCTGTCATTGTAGAGCAACAGACTCAGAACAAAAGGGCTTTTTGCATACCAGGTCCAGGTGCAGTGAAGTATTGAGGCAGGTTTCCTAGCTTCTAGCAGTTACCCGCCCTGCCAGTATATGGCAGCATAGGAAAATAGAGGCAGTTTTATTTTAGTGACTTATAGACTCCTTTACCTAACCACCTGTAAGATTGTAATTTGAGCTCATTTATGATAGACTTGTTAACGTTTCACCAAACCACTTCTATGAATGTATTTTGAGCACATCTGACCCCACCTCCTCTAGTCACTCCCCTTTTGGGTTGCAAATGAAGTTGGCTATCACGGCTCTGGTAGGGAGCTTGCTTGGAAGCTTTGCTTTGTATTGTAAGGGTCAGGCTGCTGGTAGGAGGAGGAAGGGGAAGGAACCAGTATGGAGATGAACAAGGATGAAGAAGAGGACAGAGACGGAAAAGAGTTGGAGTTATGAGAAGACAAGAAGAGACAAAGAGGAGCTAAATATGAGAACAGAGTTAAAGCTGTGTAGATAGAATTTAATCTCAGAGGAATAAAGGACATGGATGAAAGAACCCAGTGTACTTAAATTATTTTCCCACAGAATACCTCCACCATTAGTAGTGTCTCTTCTGAGCCCATGGG
The DNA here is from genome assembly GCF_004664715.2 of Peromyscus leucopus. Taxonomy (NCBI): domain Eukaryota; kingdom Metazoa; phylum Chordata; class Mammalia; order Rodentia; family Cricetidae; genus Peromyscus; species Peromyscus leucopus. Next base: position 29,442,315 of record NC_051064.1, on the reverse strand, counting down.
AAGGAAATTAAAGAGGCTGGCCCTCAGTAATTTCTGAAACATAACAGGTGTAAACAGTCTTTCATTTATTTGCACAGGTTTTCTCTGGTTGATACAGAACACCCTTTTCTGGCTCTATATAGAGGCTGTTGGATCACTTCAGCAGCGGCACCTTTCTGAGCAACACTGGTGGTGCAATAATTCTCAAATGACCTTCTGTCTGCTTTTGCTCTCTTTAGTGGTGTAAGCTCAGCTGCTGATATGATATGAAAGAAGTGAGCTGCAGCAGTAGAAGTAGTTGTAATATTCTGTCAAGTAGCCAGGTAGTGGCCCAGAAGTGGCAGAAACAACTAAGAAAAGCAGAAGTAAAAAAGGCAGCAAGAAAGAGTTGAGAATTGAAGCTAAAGAACAGAAGGCTGTTTAGGAGTGAAGGATGAGAAACTAAAGGCCCTGGCTGTTGGCAGAGTTCTAGCGACTGTAAGGTCAAGGATACAGGACACTTGCGGCCCAGGAACTCTAACACTGGTCACTGTCAGGGGCTAGGGACTCCCACTTCCTTGGCTGCACAAGAGTTTAACACTACCATGGGGCTAAAGTTCCCACAGCCCAATTCAAAGCTGCAACATGAGGTATCGTGCGCTGCTGCTGCTGCTTACAGCTATCTGTGGTTGCCACCAACTGCTGCCAGAAACCAAGGGTGACAAATGCTTCTCCTCACCTGCCCCCAATTCCCATGAGGGGAGTAAAGGACCCCAGCCAGCTGACTGTAACAAAGTAAGAATATACAAACTAAGAGTATACAAAGTAAGAGTAACAAACTAAGGTATAGCAAAGGTGAATTGTTGTGACAAGCTCACACAAAGCTTCCTCTTAGCTCCTTTCCTGTGCCCATTTGCTATCAAGCACAGACCATAGATGAGAAAGCCATTCTGTTCCTATTTCTCTCATTTGTTCATACATATAAGCTGCCTAAGAATCACCTAGTACATGACTTGGGAGTCTGACACAGAGACAGATTCCCTGAGAAGTGTAGTGCATACATTTAATCCCAGTACGTGAGAAGCAGAGATGGGCAGATCTCTTAAGAGTTTGAGGCAAACATTGTTTGCATAGAGAGCTCCATGCCACCAAAAGCTAGATAGTGAAACCCTTTCTCAAAAGAAATCATCAATCAATGCTTCCTCTTCTGTCTGCTGAGCTTTTGTTCTTTGGGATTTGAGGAAAGATTAGAATGTGTACAAATCTAAAGGCCTTGAGAGGATCTTCTGAGTCTCCCGAGCTATATCCCCTTACCCCCACCCTGCACAAGGGAATGTTAATAAGCCTGATGTCATGAGAGTCACCTGCAGGTATTCATTCATAGCTACTCTAATTCAAGAAATCAAGGGCCATGTCCAAACCAGAGGGAACAAACATAACACAACACAACAAATGCTCCATAAGACTTTACAACAGACTGGAAACTGGAAAGATATACTAGAAACTCTTCTTTTGTTCCTTCAAGGCTGTGATTAGACATGGTGAGATGAGCTACTGAGGTTCTACTTTTTGGACTTCAAGAGGCCCAGGTCATATGAACCCTCACAACAGAAATGCCTTGTTAGAATTCTGCCCTCACTCCTACATGACCGAACATGCACAGTTCAGGAGTTAAGCAAAGGGTCTTGCATCTTACATCATCAGTGTGCGCTGGCAACTACATGCGCACAGCGTTGGTCATGCAATCAGGGCATGTGTGGTGTACCTCCCTAAGCCCACTTCACCGAGAGCCCTTAAAAAGCTGGATGCAGACCCCACTCTCTCTCTCTCTCTCTCTTCTGCTCTCTCTCCCCCACCCCACCATCTTTCTTTCTGCTCTCTGCACATGCTTCTTTCCCAGCCTGGTTCTTCTCCCCCACCCCTCTTCCTCCTAATAAAGCTCTAAAACTGACACTGGGTTCTGTCATGACTGTGACCTTTCCACAGGGTAACCAATGCTGCTTCACCTACACTACGTCATAATTAAATGTCATACCTTCAGAGTATAATTAGTTGCTTAAAGGGGCATTGTTTCAAAAACAAAAACAAAACAAAACAAAAACCTTGAAGATACTAAGACGGTTTTTTAAAAGGATTCTAAATTTTCAAATATTTTTATTTTTTGAGAACTTCAACCAATGTATTTTGATCATATTCACCCCCACTCCTCCCCGACCCAACTCTATCTCCCCACTCCCCCAACTTCCTGTTCTCTTTTCTTCAATAACCCATTGAGTCCAAAATGTGCTGCCAATATACTTCCAGGTCGGGGACCATCTGACCAGACAGAGTGGTTGACCTACTAGGGTCTATATCCTGAAAAGATACCAACACTCCAGAAGCTATCAACTGTCCATGGTTTTGTTGAGAGGTGCCCAGACAGCTTGACCACACAGCTGCCATGACAGGCTTAGGGGCCCAGGCACAGCTTCTGTGGCAGGCAACACCCAGATCCAGGTAGAGCCTTAAGCTAACACTACGCAGGGGAAGTACCTAATATCCCAAACATTCCAACCATCAGATAAGGTTGCCAGATGTCCTTGAGTCTAACACACACCTATTTTGTTTTACAGATACCCCTAGACAACTGTCAGCCAATCAGGATCCTGAACCTTGGAAATCCTCTCATCTCAACCTATGCAATGATAAAAACTCCACCCTGCCTGGGCTCAGGGCTTTCTGTTTTCACTGCTGCACTGGACAGACAGAGACCAAGCCCAGAGCTTGAAGATAATAAAGGCTCTTTGCTTTTATATACGGGATTCTGTCTCCATGGTGGTCTTTTGGGGGTCCCCACAATCTGGGTATAACAGTTTCTCAGCTGGAGTAGAGGTTCAAGGTTCAGGAAGAGTCCCCACCCCACCCCACCCTGCTGTTATATGCTACAATGTTGACTAGCAAGAAACAATGTCTTCTGAAGATAACAGGACTTCTGTATTTATGCACTCACAGCAGCTGTAGCTGCCTACACAACAAAGCTTTTAAATATAATTTTTAATTATAAGCATGTATATCCAACATTGGTGCTGGAAACTAAACTTGAGTGCTTTTTGAGAGCAGCATATATTCTTAACTGCTAAGCCATCTCTCTAGCCCTACTATGGCAGTTTTGGGCACACTAATTTCACCGCCATAATTTGAAACACACAGTAACCTCAACTATACAATTTAATGGCGGGGAAATCAAATTTTCCATATAACCGAGCCATAATTATGTACTTTTCACCATTTACCTATCCTGTTTGGGGAATGAAGCTGAAATAAGTATGTTAATAAAATGTTCTTCTCTGGATGTATAAAAAGAAATTTTTCTTAAATTTATCTTAAAGATGACAATCTTTATAGTTGGTTGTAATGTGGATATTTCTGGCAAAAAAATTAATTTGAAATGTTTTATGTAGTCCTTTTATTGCTAGAATTTTATTGCTAAAATTTTATTCATTTTATTTATGAATTTAATTATAAATTGAGTGATTCTCATGTTTTTTATAATGATTTTTGCTTCTTTATTTAGAAAGAGCATCATAACCTTGGCTGTCCTCAAATTTGCTATGTAGACCAGGCTAACATCAAACACAGAGATCTGCCTATTTCTGCCCCCTGCTCCTAGCCAGCATCCAGTGCTAGTATTAAAGAGATGTGCACTATAATGATTATTTTTTTATGTGTATGGATGTTTTGCCTGCATACCACAAGTCCATATACGATATGTGTGTGTGCCTGGTGCCTGTGGAGGCCAGAAAGAGGGTGTTGGATTCCCTGGAACCAAAGTTATAGATGTTTGTGAGCCACCATGTGGGTGTGGGAATCAAACCCAGGTTCTCTAGAAGAAGGATACTGTGAAACACAAAAGAGCAAACTGTAAGAGAAGTACAGAAACATTACCTCGAAGATACTGTCAGTGAGAAAAAGATGTTTCTTTAAAATGCATTATAATAAATAACACAAATGATTTCAGGTACTTGGGGGAATTAAAAGCAGGTCTTGAAGTTGCCAAGTTAAAAATCACTCCTTCTAGGCCTGAGGATGAAGCTTAGGGGTAAGGTGCTTGCCTGGCATGCTGGAGGTTTGAGAATCCATTCCCAGTGCTGCAAATAAATTGACTTACATAAAATTCACTATTTGTACAATTTTATGAAATGGATTTTTAGGATAGTTTGGTTATCATTTTAAAAAGATACTTTACCTATGTTTAATAAAGCTGTGTAGTTAGTTTTTAGAACTCTACAGTTAAATGACATAAAAAACAAAGTGATTTAATGAGCCAGAAATCACTCTTACGTTTGAAAAAGCCAAGATGCACTCAAAGTAAATATTATTAATTTAATCTGCAAACTTTGAAAACTAGGCTTACAGCTATATTTACCTAATTAATGTACCCACAATTCATATCCTGCTTTACTTCTAAAAAGATCCCTTAGCTGAAGGGAGTCCTCCAGAGTTAAGATTTCCCTAGAAGTCATTTGTTTACTACAGAAAAGGCACTACACCAGACGCGGACTTTGAGTTGGCAGAAGGCAGGAAAGCATGGAGACCCAGCTCAAGCAGCCTTTCCTTGTGGTTTCTCCACTTCATATTTTAACTGCTGCTTAAGGCTTTGCATAGACATACCTCTTCAGGAATTCTGTCCTGTAAAGTGCAGTTCTCTTTTAACACCTAACACTGCAGAATAATTTCTATGCCTGTCTATTCTCTCCCAAGTCTCTAAGGTCTCTCAGGGCAAAAATGTGTATCAACACTCTAGAGAACCCAACTTCTTTAACTGTGGATGGAGTCACGTTGCAGAATTGTGGGGGGTCATGTTATGAAATGTGGAGGTCATGAAAAATTTGCTAACAGTAAGAGAATTCTGAATGCCCAAATATCAAAAGTGAACTCAAAACCAAAGGCATGATGTGCCAGTGTTTCCAGCAGTGTTGCACCGGGTACTTTACTGCAGCCTGGTTCTGCACACAGAGCATCTCACTGTACTGCATCGGACTGTCGTCAAGGAAATGCAAGGAACACCACATCTCAAACTTGAGATTGTTGTACATTATGAACTGTGGGGCTTCACTGTACATAGAAAGTTTTCTGTTCCTAAAGAAACATAACAGTTTAATTATGGAACACAAAAGCTTTAATATTTTCCTATCACCATTCCTCAGCATGTAACTATCAAATTAGTGAATCTTTGAATATTCTCTTGGGGCAAAAGACACTAATAAGTAGAAGTGTTTAAGAAGCCCTAGTCTAGAACAAAGCTTGATACAAAACAACCAGACCAACATGTCTCCAAAGTCAGAAAAGCTGCCTACGGCAGTCTCAACTTTGTCTGTATAACTCCATCCACAGCTGAGGGAGACCAGAATACAGCCACACTGTTATAAGGTTTGATTTTTTAAAATCTGCTATTTGGGTTGCTGACCTGAGTTTTACACAGAAATAAATAATAATTAAAATGAATTATAGCTTGTGATTAAAGCAGAATTTCCAACAGCCCCCGAAGTGCTGCCAAACAGATACCTCTGCCATTTTGTGTGTGCATTTATGGGATGTGGCAATCTCAGCACTGATGCTTATAAAATCAAAATATTGGTCAATTCTGAAAAATATTGAACATTCTCCATGTCCCACAGTACCAAATATTCAGCCAAGATTTAATCCTTTTTATGTAAAAATTTAAAAAGCATATCCATCTCTTTAGTATACAAATGTTCCATATTAAATGGTAAGACTGTATGCATACCAAAGAATTGTTTTAAAACAACCTTCTTTATGGCTTATAATCAATAAACATTTAATTTTATATCTACTTTATAAGCTGCTTGAGCAAAACAGTATCATCAGAAGGCAGTTTAAGAAGCTATGGTCTATAGACGGAAGCTGACACAAGAGTGTTCAATGCACTGTTAACAATTCACAATTCTTTGTTAGTAGTTATAGTTCCACTTTCATTGTGAACAACTAGAAGAGTAGAGGCTGAAAACCTTTCTGGACAGAGCAGGTGCCCTCTTCAAACCCCTCCCCACACAGAGGCAGGCACAGACAATTTAAGTTTACAGTTTGTATGTATCTTTAACATGATTACAAGTAGAGAGGCACATGGATATTTCAGAAAACAGAAGAAGGAATTTGTGCCCAGTCCAGTGAGCACTAGGAACCAACTTAGCTGACAGTAGAGGGAACTTCCACATTCCCAGAATTACATGAAGCAGGTTTATTACTCACAGACAGGAAGAAGGAACAGAAGCCTAGAATTTGCAATGAACACCTCCAAGGCTCAGGAAGGCTTCCTCGGCAGTCTTAACTACATGTGTCTTATTTGTACCACAGCTGAAGGAGCCAGGATATAGCCTCCTTCTATCTGATACTGACAATGACTAGCCCAAGCTGGAAGCAAAGGTGTTTCTCCAGGAATTTTGAGAAGCACATGCAAACGGAGCCAACTCAATGTGAAAAGCTAAGCTAGAAAATAATGAAGACACTGAGGCCTGCTAGTTTGCTCTGTAGGAACTAAGCAGGTCTGCAGTAGAAATGCCAGTCTACATCTATGAGAGGAACAGGGAAGCAGATGTAAGGCCATGACAGGCTGCTGGTAGCCCCGCCAGGGACCAGACCTTAATTTTGATTTACTGGAGCTGGCTGGAGCTGAGCAAGCAGTTCTCAGGAAAAGCACAACTCAGGGGCAAACAATCAGCAGGCTCCACAGCCTTCTGCTATCCCGACAGCCTTCTGTTAGCTAAAGACAGCTTTCCATACCCTGCAGCTGTAAAGACCTAACCAATAGAGTCACCTACCGATTCTATAAATTTTTTGTTTAAACCCACCAATCAGCCCACAGACTAATCTCTCCTCCCTGGAATTTCCCTAAGTCTGTTTAAAAGGACCCTGCGAGCTTCCCTCAGGGTCGCCATTTGCCACCTTGTCAGATGGTTAGACCCCAACATGTTGGTAATTATTAATAAATGATCTTGCTGATTGCATACGTGACTGATAGGACTTTAGGGGACTTCTCATAGACTCTAACAACCTACAGAAAGGAAGAAAGCTGATGGCTACAATGGGAGAAATCTATGGCCCACAGGGAAGAAGAAGTAGAAAGTTGTTGCTTTGCTTAATGCCAGCTTTCTGGTACCCTGTTAAGGGAGTGCCATGACTTCAACTAATACCTAAGAGATTCTATAAGCTTCCTGACACCCTTATAATGCATTTCCTTATATTTAAGCTATTTTTCTAAATGTTTTCCTAACATTACTATTGGTCATGAACATGAACCTTTCCAAATAATTTATCATTTGTTTGTGTTCAAAAGTTAAAGAAAGCAAAGACCTGTGGGGAAAGCTGAATGACAGTGTACTGGATTTCATCTTCAAAACTACTAAGCCAAACTAAGCCATCCACCCCAATGAACAACAACAAAAGGGGGGGGGATAAATGTATACAGTAATCTAAGTGCCTTACAATTTACTTCATTAACCTGTATTCTCATGGGAAAATAATCTCTAATTTCTGTGGAAAAGGTTAATAATTAAGAGAACTTTTCTAATAGCTTTATAATGCCCAATACATGAACAGCCTGTAAAGATCACAGTTTTCAGAAAAATCATAACTACAATAGAAAGTTGACATTAAGCCACATTTTTCTCAATGTAACTACCAGAAATGAACAAAACAAGAAATTTACCTTATTTTTATTCCTCCCTTCCTTCTAACATGGATACCCCACTTACTAGGCAGTAAGAAGGGAAGTAGGATAAAATTCTCCCTGGCTATGAATGTCAATTGTCTGGCCATTCTTGCTACCTTCCCAGATGAGATTCTTTACTAAGCCATCACACTGTCTTGGTCTAGAATTCAGTTTCCTGTGTGCTGAATATAAACTGCTGACTCAAAAGGGACTGTATCAATAAAAAATAAAACCCCAATGGATATTTCCAACCTTAAAATAAAAAATTCATCAGGTAAAAATAAAAAAAAAAAAACCAACAGATTCCAAAATAAATGAGCAAGAGCCCATTGCTGTCAATCTTAAAGCAGCTTCTAAAAGGTTACTTCCTCATTACAAGGGAAAAAAAATCTAATAGATACCACGTGACTAAACATCTCCAGCAACAGGGCAGGAGCTTCTTCCTTCAAACCCCTCCAATGGGGTTCATGTCAAAAGGATAACCTGAATCTAGTAGACAGAAAACATCAAAGAAGAATTCACATTGGGTGCCTTCAACAAAGTGGTTGCTCTCTAGTTTTTGCTTCAATGTAAAGAACACCTAAGAACTTTGGATACAGCTTAGTTAGTTGAGGACTAGCCTAACACACATGAAGTCCTAGTTTCAATGCCAAGGGTTCTATAAATTAGGCCAAAGGTAATCCCAACATCTGGGTGTTAGACACAGGAGGATCAGGAGTTCAAAGCCATCCTTGTAATACAGTAAGCTCAAGGCCAGCCTGGGATACATGAGACTCTGTCTCAAAACACAAAGAAAAAAAGGAACAAAGGTAACCAAGTAAAAAACATGCCAACAAAATGCAATGTATAATTCTAGACTACATAAAAAATACTTTCCAGCACACAGCAGACAAGGGAATTTTTAAAAAAATAATCTGCATGTTATATCACCATGTCTCAGTATGAAAGAGAAGATTCCAAACTTAAGTGATAGGGTTGGCTGATCATACTGAGGTGTGATCTTATTTGAGATGTGCTACTTTCAAATACTTTTGGAAGAGAGAGGACACACAAATATAGTCAACTGCTGAATCTAGATGAAAGGTATTTTAGTTCACTGGACTATTCCTGATAAAATTATTTCCAATTAAGAAGACAAGGTGCTGGGGGATGTCTTTCCATATGCTGTGAATATATGCTGTTTCCATTGGTTAATAAATAAGCTGCTTTGTCCTTTGGCAAGGCAGCTTAGAGGCAGGCAAGACAGGAAAGAGAAAGGCAGAGTCTGGAGAGACTCCGGCCACCACCCCGCTGAAGGGACAGTAAGATGCCAGCAGACTGCTAAAGCCACGGAACATGTGGCAATACATAGACTACTAGTTATGGGTTGGGTTAAACTATAAGAGCTAGCCAGCAAAAAGCCTGTCACAAGGCATACAGTTTGTAAATAATATATGCCTCTGTGTGTTTACTTGGATCCGAGTGGCTGTGGGACAGCAGGTGAGAGAGATTTGTCTGGACTGCGGGGGCCAGGCAGGACCTGAGAAACTTCCGACTGCAGCAAGGTCTCATAAGGAAACTTTTCTCTTTCATACTTTCCTTGCCATTGCAATCAAGAGCATGGAAGCTCCACTTGTAGCTGTGAGCAGGCATGCTGAAGAATCCTGGATCTTTCAAGAGCTCGATGAACTATAGGACCTCAAGATTTGACATACCAAGCTCATCATATCAAAAAGAGCAATCCCTCACTTATTTAAAAATGTCCTAAAAATAGACAGTAACATTCAGATGGCTGTAATTACATTTAATCCTTCTGACCTAAGACAATGTAAGTGATGTCATATATTGCCCTTAGTTGGGAGTCAGCTGCTCCCATCTCCGAGTCTTGCTGTTGTGACACTCCTATGACTCCTATGTACAGCAGACTCAGAGTGCCTCTGTCTGATATCTTCCCTATACTCACCCTCATCTCTCCCACTCATGCCCTAACCCACAGGACTTGGCCCAAGCACTGCCTCCTCCAGCAAGGTTCCAATGCTCCTGGTGACACCTAGACATCTGTCACAGCAGTCATAGCACTGTCTTGTGTGCCTTTTTATGTTCTACTGCATATTTCTCTGCATTTGCTGCATTATCTAACAAACAATCCTGCCCATGTCTAAACTAAAGAACCAATTAGATGCAAAAGTAAATTATCCCTCAGTTCTTTAACTGAGAAAGGAATTGAATACAAGCAGACAGAATGGCTTGCAAACTAAACACTAAAATGTCAGTTCTTAAGACATGGGATATTTAGCAAAGCAGGGCATGGGGGAGGGGGGGAGAACCCTCATTCAATATCTGGTATTTCTGAGAGGTACCTTCTCTTTAAGCCTATAGAGAAAGTGAGTAAGACTAGTATGATTTCCAATGGCCCAAGCAGGAAATGCAGGCAGCTGCCCTTTCCCTCCAAGTTTATTTTCTTTTTCCAATTCTAGGTATGGAACCCAGGACCCCCCCCCCCCCCCCCCCCCCCCCCCGTTCATGCTCAACAAGTGCTCTGCTCTTGCACTACATCCCTAGCTCTGATACAGCTTATACAGTCTCGGTAATAGAAACTTATCTTTCATGAAAATCTCTGGCCCTTATCATAACACTTGGATAATTTTACTAAATTCATCTTTCTAAATAATAAGGGCAAATATTAAACTATTTCAAATAAATAAATAGGGAGATTTTTTTTAGATACTAAAAAGGATATTACATCACTGCATAATTTCTTTAAAATATAATTTTCAAAAATTAAATTAAATATTTACAACAAAAAGTACCTTCCTTGGCTCATTTGTACCTATTTTTTTAGCCAATTCAGATTTTAAATGGTTGCAAAAAAGATCAATTCATTTCTGTTATTTCATGTAATCTTTTAACCCCTCAAGATGTAGTATCTGTGTGACATATAAGAAAATAATTATAAATCTAAGTTTGCTATTTAGCTAATTTTAGTATATTCTTCAACTGGACATTATTTAAAGCATGCAAGTATATACACATACAAAGTTCATATATACAATGAACTATGCCAAGTGACCACAGATACACTACTAAACCCATGAAGGAGCAAACAGCAATGAAAAGCAAAAAAAGTTTTTTCTCTCTCCTTCTTCATACTAGACTTCTTTTGTCTAAGTTTTAATGATTCTTCCAAACACAGATCCAAAATCTACTGGCTAATCAAAATATGAGCCAGACCTTACTCCTTCGTTGCAAGGACCCATGTGTATTCAAATTTGTGTTTAATTATAAAATGCAGAGGCTCCTATCCTTCAGGACTTTGTGTCTGTCAGAATGCTCACTATTTATTTCTTTCATTATGCGAGCTAGTATTTTACAAAAACAAAACTAAGATATGTTATATTGGCATTGTTAATCAATAGTTATTTGTCATTAACAATGCTATAGAAACTAAAGAGTACAGCTTCAAGAAAATTTCTGACTAGCAAAGAAGAAATAATTTAACAAGATTTGATTGTAATAGAAACAACAATTAAAGAATTCCTGGTTACTTGCAAATGGTTAATTATTCACATAGCAGTGCTGGGAATCAAACTCAGGACCTTGTGCATGCTAGAAAAACACTCTACTCTTGAGCTACCTCCCCAGTCCTAACTCATTTTATTTCACTTTATTGTTTGTTTGTGTTTGTATACGAGAGTGTGTGGTCTATTGTCATAATAAAGTCTAAGAATGGAGTCATATGAAAATTCTGAGTGCTTGTGAGGAAACCATGAAAACAAGACAAGAAACTTCAATTTCTTCAAAACACAGAATTGTTCTTGGAATGTGTTTTCATGCTCCTCCCAGGTATAGTAGGTAGGAGTGAGTTTATTTCAGCTGTTGTTATTCATATACCTCTATGGGGGAGGGGGGGACGGACATGTTTTTGTCACATATGGCTTGTCCTTGTGACTAAGCACCTTATTCATATGATTCTTCTTAACTTACAAGAGTATAAATTATTGAATGCTCAGAATAAAGTTGGCTATTGTATGAAACTTCAGACCGCGTCATTTTTAGAACCTGCTCTCCCAGGTTCATGCCACCAGCTAGAGCAGTAAACAGTCTATGTGTCTGTGTGTCTACACATGTATGCAGGTACACATGCAAGTGGAGGTGGAGGTTTAATGGCTGTCTTCCTCAATCACTTCTCCATCTCAGTGTTTGAGGCAGGATCTTTCACTGAACCTGAGAGTCACCAATGTGGTTAGGCTGACTGGCCAGTGAAACATAGGATCTACCACCTCAGCCCTGGAATTACAGGCTGTCATTCCCAGCTTTCACATGAGTTCTGGGAATCCAGACTTAGGTGCTTATGTTTAAGTAACAAGCACTATCAAGTAAGCCATCTCTCTAGTCCTATATTTACCTCATATATAAGTATGTATTTTTAAAATCACAAAATATATGATACTGGAGACATTTCAAAGGTTCCACCACTGAAAATGTCATAAAGATAACATAGAAAGCTCTAGGTACCCAAAAAGAAAACATAGCTCCTAAGTTAATTCTAAAAAATAAGTGTTTGAATAAGTCATATGGATGTGCTGAGAAAAAGAAAGGTTTCAGAAATGGGAGGGAGATAAGAAAGGAGAATGCAAGGATGAATATGATCAAAATATATTATATACATATATTAAATTGTCAAAGAATAAAAATTTATTCCTAAAAATATCCTATGGAATCCTTTGGTAATGTGATTACTAATGTTCAAATATCCAAGGGCTTTCCCCTTTTCAGTTCATAACCATTTTAATCACTGTCTTTATGGTTATCCACTTACATAATAACTAAAATGTTCTAGGCCAACATAATCATAGGAGAACAAAGTCCTTGGCTTGGTAAATTTGTTCTGTTAATTTTCCTACATATATAAAAGATCTAAAGAGAGAAACACTCAGAATTTATTCTGCTTGAGAAAAGGCTAGAAGATAATCTAGAAACACAAACAGAAAATTCTACTGGAGATCCTCTACCTACAAAATTCAGTGTTTCTTTCCTGAAGTCCTGAGCTGTCCATATGCACACACTGTTGCTTCTGAATTAGAGGATTATATTTAAAATCATTCTGTAGGAGAAAAATGATGACATTTTATGAAGTTAAACTGGAAGTATAAACAACAGTACATACTAAAGTTCTCTAGAATCAATGTTCATTGTTTATACATTTTTGCCAAGTCTATGTAACTCACCACTACTGAAAAGAACACAGTGGCATCAAAAGCACGACTGTGGAGGAAGATTCTAAGGTGCTGGTGTCAGTTGTAAGGACGGCCTGCACCAAACCTCCTGAGCTGAGGGGCTCCTGTGTGTATCAACCATCTTCTTGCCCTCAGCCAAGAACACATTCCTCCTTACTTCCCATGTATACTTGGGGATCTTGTAATCCATCACTCCACTCCATATAGATGTCAAATAGAAGGGGGAAATTAGCTTTTCTAAGACTTTCAAAGAAGTAATTTCAAAATCTATCAAAACACTGAAAAAAATTTAAGTTTTTTCACATAATGCATAATTCTATATTCTATGTTATATAAACTCAAATCTAAATCTACTTTGTTAACAAACTTAAAATTCAACTTCTTAAAATGGACTCTAAATCAAGATTCATGACTGGTCTATCCCATGATTTTATAAATATCTAATTTACACTTTAAGTGCAAGTTTGAAATTATACTTAAAATTTAATTTATTATAGAAACAAAGTTTTTACTTGGTGTACAATTTCCAGAAAATTTCATAATATGTAAAACATAAGAACCTATTTTAGTCAAAAAAAAAAAAGAAGAAGAAGAAGAAGAAGATGACGACGACAACGACAACGACGGAAGACAGCCAGCCAGCCAGCCAAACAAAACACACCCCACCAAAAAAACCTACCAGGCTAGAGGGCTCATATCTGCAATCCCAGCACTTGCGAGTGGAACCAGACTAGCACTAAGTTCATGGCCAGCCAGTCTTAGATACACACAAGTTCCACACTAACCTAGTTTACAGAGTGAAATCCTGTCTCAAAAAAACAAAACAAAGCAACCTCCCCCACATCTTAGGTAAAAAGAAAGGCAGCCTGCACCAGCAGTTATAACCATGATGCCTATGGACACTAAAACAAGACATGCATCCAGACTGCTCTTCCACTGGAGAAATCCTTTGCAGAAGGCTTACTTTCCATATGACCCTCTAGTCTACCTTAATCTGACATAGAAATAAATTTCCATTACTTGAGTAATTTTTACTCTCTGGTACAGACATCCATGAAAATGTAAAAGCTTCGCCAGGCAGTGGTGGCGCTTGCCTTTGATCCCAACACTTGGGGAGGCAGAGGCAAGTGGATCTCTTTGAGTTCAAGGCCAGCCTGGTCTACATAGTGAGTTTCAGGACAGCTAGGATGGTTACAAAGAAAATCCCTGTCTCAAAAAAAAAAAAAAAAAAGTAAAAGCTGCATAAAAATGTAAAGGTCCCAACTGAATTCTGATCTTCCTATAAAAATCTTTTTATAAAGAAAGTACAGCCGGGCGATGGTGGTGCACGCCTTTAATCCCAGCACTCGGGAGGCAGAGCCAGACAGATCTCTGTGAGTTCGAGGCCAGCCTGGGCTACAGAGTGAGTTCCAGGAAAGGTACAAAGCTACACAGAGAAACTCTGTCTCGAAAAACAAAAAAAAAAAAAAAAAGAAAGAAAGAAAAGAAAGTACAGAAAATATTAACACTAAGCTCCAAGTCACCAGAGTAAAAATAGACTGTCACATACTGGGAAAGGAGAAAAAAGGGATATTCTCATCAGCTAGTCAATGAGACACAAACCAGTGTCTATCTATAGAGTCACAAACATAAATCAGGTATAAACAACATACCATACACAAGGGGGGAAAATCTTCAATTTCTTCACTTAACAAAAATCCTCAACCAAAAATTTTTTCTATTGGCAAAGCATAAAGTCAGCATTTTGTTGCATATACTTTTTTTTCATGCCAGGAATGAACATTTGGAAAAACATCACCCCTCCCCCAAAGAAAAACAAGAAAAGAAAAACACTATGCCTGAGGACATTTAATAGGAGAATAATTAAAAGTAATTTTTTTTAAATTACTAAAACAAGAATTCCACTATGGCATCTATAGTTTTTTATTATTATTTTTATTTTTAAAGGGTAAAATTAAACTTATTTTAACAGAAACTTTAGAAAAACATCTAGAAAATAAATGTAAGTTCATAGTCACAATAGCCTTCAAGTATATTAAATGTGAACATTCGTCAAACTAATTCCTTAAGACATATAAACCAGATACAAAATACGAAATTCCCAAACTACTGGTTTACGTTGAAACCTAACTCACTATCAATGACACAAGAGGAGGAACCTAGGGAAACGCAGCCATGCTTTAGTGACACTCACCGTTCACCGACCCATGGAGCTGACCCAAAGCTACTCTCGAGAGCCCCCTACTTTGCCCATGTACTTCTTGCACAAAAGGCAGGAAAAAGTAGAAACACTTCAGGCCACCCTATACTGCTAGCACCAGCTCTAGTAATGAAACTAACCCAAACAATCGCCTCGTTTTCAAACTTAATCCAGTGATCCATTCTCTACAAAGGAGCCAATAAATTTTTTTTTAAAAAAAATATAAACCCAATCTTGTCATTCTCCAATTAAAAACAAAAACAAAAACAAGAAAACTTTCAATGAGATCAAGTGTGGTAGCACATGCCTTCAAACCCAGCACTTGTGAGGCAGAGGCAGGTAGATCTCTCTAAATTCAAAGCCAGCCTGATTTACAAAATGAGTATCAGGCCAGCCTGATGAGACCCATCAGCCTTAATAAGACCTATCTCAAAAACACAAATAAGGCTGGAGAGATGGCTCCCCAGGGGAGGAGCACTGGCTCCTCTTTCAGAGGACCCAGGCTGGATTCCCAGGACCCACATGGTAGCTCACAACCCATGGTCGCTCCAGTTTGTGGGATCTGACACCCTCTTCTGGCCTCTGTGGGCACTGCATGCACATACAAGCAGGTAAAACTCATACACATAAAAAAAAAAAAAAAACGAATAAATCTTTAACGAAAAGAAAACTTTTCAATGGTTTTCAATTCTTCTAAGCCTGAAACATCAGCATACAATACAAGACATCCTGCAACTGTACCCTAAATATATCCTCTCACTGGTGCTTACTCTGTACCTTCAAGTTATGTCCTTAGTCTTAGAAAAAACAAAAAGCATCACAGTTTTCTACTGGTGGGGGGGGGGGGCTGCCTGTGCCCTGAAGAGAATTTCCAGCACCCAGTCTCTCCCTGCAATACCTCAGTACTACCCAGGTACTGAAACCTTTCTCCCTGCATTGCTTTAAAAAAGGCCATGCTCGGTGTTGCTTCCTGCATTTCCTGTCTCAATCCTTATACCTGAAATGGTAATTAACCCCAATAATCAGGCTGCACAACTGGCTCCTTACCACTGTCACCTCAGCTTACCTTGGCCTATCCAGAGAAGCTTATCTAACTGCCCTATGTAAAGTTGCACCCACTTCTAGTCTCTTCAACCCAGCACTTAACAGGGACAATGCAAACACTCAAAAAGACACTGTTGTAAGTGTGTACAGATGCCAGTGTTTATGGAAAAGATGCCTAATGGCAGGACTGCCAAATTTAATACACAAGGCCACAGCAGCACAACTAGATATTCTCCTGTACTATATGTGATGGACCTGTTCTAATGTACCATTAATTCTTTCCTTTGGAAATACTGATCACATTTCTATCAGTTATAGGAGATTTATATTTATAATCTGTACTTTTAACAAAAATAGTCTCAATCTAGAATACTCTTCAGTATGATTCAACCACCTGATCTATTCCAAGTATTGAACAGCCAACAAACAGCTAAAACTAGCTATTCCAAAAGGGAATCATCACTTGCTCTACCTAGTACACCAAGGGCTCACCATCATGTTCAGTCTTTAGAGGGAATACAAAAAGGTCAATAATCTCAGTTTTAAAAATAAAAGGACAAGAAAAAAATATATAAGTCTGGCTACTTCAAAAGCAAAACGCTGTAATGAACAAACTATGAACATTGAATCTGAGTCAATCAATAAGCTTCCAGTGTCTTCCTGTGAACTGGTACAATGAAATCTGGCTAACCTTATAGTTCAGACACCTTGCAGAACTGGAGAGGAATCTGTAGTACAGTTGTGTCCACTCAACTCTAAGGCACCCTCATTTGTTTTAGTCACAAGAGCCTTTCAGTTACAGCTGAAGCAATTTTTGCTATCAGTAATTTGAACCCTTCTTAAGACCACGAACACAGCTCAATCTCTTTAAAATTACTGAGTCTTTGCTCTGTATTAGCAATATGTGCACAAACTTTTATCTAAAATCACCAATAATTGACTGGAGCATTTGCACAAAAGCTCTTAGGATAAACAGGAGAGAGCTAGCAGAACAGTGCCCAGGTGAGACAGATGCCAAGACATACTTACCAGTTATGCACCATGAGCTTCTGCACGGCCAGCAGAGCATTGTAGCGGACCTGCTGGTCTTCATGGTGCATGTGGTTCATCACAAGCTGCTTTCCACCAAGCTGCTCAATAACCCTGCAGAACAGAAAAGACTTCATGAAGATGTCATTTCTTTCAAATTGATGCAGGTCACAAGTAAAAAGTTCAAATACCAAAAGCTCAAAGGATTTCCAAAACCAAAGTTACAACTAACTGAAGTAAGCTAGCATTACATCTCACATCACTCTCAATGAATTGCAGACTGTGGTGGTTGAATGAGAACAGTCTATACAGGTTCATAAATTTGCAGCTGATGAAATTATTTGGGAAAGATTAAGAAGTGTGTCACTGGGGCAGGATTGAGGTTTCAAAAGACTTGTGCCATTCCCAATATACTGTCTCTCTGCCTCCAGTTTGTGGTCTCACCTGTTCCTGCTGTCATGCCTTCCCTACACGATCATGGACTCTAATCCTCTGAAACAGTGAGCTCAATTAAATGCTTTCTTTTATAAGGTCATGGTGTTTTATCACAACAATAGACAAATACACATACACAATCTAAAAGAGTTGAATATGTTTTCTTTCAATTCCTAGTGTTCAATCTGAATGATAACTCATTTCTGAATCTATCATCTACCTTGGTACATCACTCAATTCTAGGTAGCTGAGTATTAACTTACAACCAGTACTTCTGGCATGCAATCAGTACTGAATTCCAATTAATTTTCACAAGATCAATATCAAGTCCACTAGTGATTACATTATCTCATAGACATGGGTTTAGATTCAGATAGCAAAGGACAGAGGATAAAGAGCACTCATGTTAATTTCCTGGAAGACCTAATTTTAAGAAAGCTGTTCTTTGTCTCATAATGACAGAATATGTCACATGCTACAGGAAAAGAGAAAGTCAAACTTGAGGAGCATAAAGACAGCTGACAATCACACTGCTTTCTCTTCCAACACCATATCCCCAACAACCTACAGTCCACTTAGTACAGACACAAACAGTACATTAAAATGGCCATTTATATCAGGAATCTGCTCTTTACAATATCATTACAAATAGAGCTTTGCAGTCTCTTAACTACAGCCCAGGAGTATGGATTTGCCTGGCCATCTTTATCTACCAGTGATGTCCAGTGGGTTATGATTGCTATTTATCGATGTCATATGGCATCCTAATGCCATAGGACATTTGATGCTTTAAGACAACCTCACAAGCTTCTTGGACCAGTCAGGAATGGAAGGGTGGAAGTACAACAAAACATTAAACATTAAGTGCACACAGTATGTCAGGCATGGTACTCTAAAATGTAATCTGTTATGTCACCTCACCTCCACTATTAGCCAGACATACCACATTCAGCTGGTCATTTACAGTAATTGCCGAATATGGAAAACAAGCATAATCCATTACAGAGTCACTGTGATGATCCAAAGACACAAAGTCCATGTCCTTTAAGTGCAGTAAGCCCTGCTGCTTGGCCAATAATAGTAAGAGCTGTTCCTGCTCAATCCACACTCCTCTCTGTCATCAAAGCAATCTTTGCAAAACCCTGAATATTGTTGTCCCCACTTAGACCAGTTCAGTGACTCCACTCTTTAAGAAAGGTACTCTGGGCTCTGAGCTCATGATCAACAGTAAGTATAATTAGTCTAGCCTGAAAGCTGCTTACCTGACACATGCATTTTCTTCAAGTGTCATAGTCCCTTAAACTTGGAACCCTACACAGCACTTCAGCAACATACTGGTGAGCTATCTTAAACAGCAAAATTCAAAAACAAAAAAGAAGACACAAGATGCAAGGATGGCACCAAACAGACCATGTAAACACTTCTTTGTAGTAGAAGAGTGAGCACAGGAAGGCAGAACTCAGCCACATTCTACCTCAGCTTTGAATGTATCTATCAAGAATTCAATGTTTTCCTTGACTCTATACATGTTCATGAATGACTGAAGTAGTACCACAATTATTTACATGAGCTCTAAATGATGCAATTTTAGCAAGTAAGCAAATTCACTATTTTGGAATCCATGAACAATGAAAATCAGCATATACTTCAGAAAGCTGCCATATTACATGTAGAATATAACCGACAAGCATAATCCTAACACAAGAACTTCTTTTATATAGGCCACTGCACTAATTGCTGATTTTATCTCCTGTATTCCTCACAAATACACCTTTGAGGATAAATCTGTTTCACTTATAATTAGGAAAAGCATCATTACATTTAAAAAAGTAATTTAAAGATTTTAACAAGTTTCTAACCAAAAAGCTTTTTTCTGAGAACAAAAGTAATAGAAGAAAGCACCTTGTGTAGGTTTCAGGAAAGGGCTCCATGGAACAATGCTCAGAGCGCTGCCCAGGACAAAGCCAACACTCAGAGTACCCATGACTTAACAGCTTTCACTATTACTGTCTAATGGACGATAAAAAGTATAGAGTAATTTAATGTAAGTATATTTTACTATAATTGTAATGTTTGACATAATGTAAATAGCAAGCTTTAATGATGTTTATTTTCAATACAACAGAAGACATTCCTAATTATGTTAAATAACTAAAATATAAGTTCAAGTCAACAGATGCCATGTTTGCCTTCCTACATGGATTAAAAAGAAACAGTGACACTTGCTGCTACTACAGGAAGGGGGTCATGATAATTATATTCTCACATACTACTGGTTAGGAGTCTGAATTAGTCTGTATTGTAATAACGTTTTTAAAACCTCATAAATGCTCTTACATTTTATCTCCTTGTTGTGTCTATTTCAGGGGATGGCAGAAAGTAATCAAAATGCATAGTGGTTCATTCTGTTTTCACAACAATGAAAGCTCAGAACCCAAACACAAGTTAGTTAAAAAAAAAAAAAAAAAAAAAGTAAAAGAAAGTGCTATAGCATGAGCTATGACATGCCGTTTCCAAAGGACTGGAGATATGAGGAAGTAGCTGTCTGTGTCTAAGGTGCTAAAGGTGCTGTTGCTTCTCAACTCTGAAGTTTTCATGTTTTCTACAATGAGCATCTATAATGGCCATAACTATAATTATGAGATAAATTAATTAGATTTGCTGTATAAAAAATGTACCACTATAAGCATAATTTATTTGCATGTACTATGCTAAGCTTTGTGTGAAGAGGCATTTACCTGAGGTAAAAAATCTGTATCTTAAGAAAGCAAACATGAGTTCACTAGATAACACTCTCAGGTTGATTATGCCCTGCTGACTAGTGAACATTCTTCCTCATCAGATACTCATTTTTAGAAGTTTATAGTCTAATTTCAATAAGGGATAGAACCAGGTAATCACTGTTATATAATGAAGATTATATACCAAAGACTTGGACATCAGTGTTTCAGTTTCCAGGCAGTGTATAGTGATTTACCAAATTTTTGAAAATAATCTCATATATCCACAAGTATTTCTAGTTGCTCTGGCTCTGAGCAATGGTAGAATGTCTGAGATGGAAAATGGTTCATTTTCTGGATTGGGCCTCCTCAAAAATGTTCATGGTCCCTGCTGCCACCAGAAACCATGTCACTGTTGGGGCCCATTTAGGTTTCCTCATGGCTTTATCCAGCAGGTCTGCATGGAGAAGATGATTGGACCTCGGGCCTGAGTACCAGGTGTCTGAGACAGTCTGCACTCGGCTGTGCTAGGGGGAGGTCTTTTGCTCCACCTGTTGGCATTCCTTTAAAAACCCTAGGGCAGAAACAACGGGGGCCCCACTGGATAGGATCCAGGCCCTCTCGAGGCTATCCTGTGTTTTCTATCTGTTTCTCTCCCCTCTTTACTTTCCCGCTGCTCCTGCTCAAGAGTACTCTGGGGAAAAGTGGGAGTGGGATGCCCCTCCCCCATGGTCACTGTACATGGTCCATGCTACAACCAGGGTCATGCTAGTGACCATGGTCCGCTGCAGGCTGTATTGATGCCCATGGACCATGTTGCTACCAGAGGCCCATGGTTGGTGCTGCATGATGGAGGCCATGTGGGAATCTATGATCCATGCTGCCAACAGAGGCCATGTCCATGTCCATGGTCTCCATTTTACCATCAGGGACCATGTTAATATTCATGGTCCATGTTCCCACCAGAGGCCATGTTGATGTCTGTGGACTGTGCTGCCACCAAGGGCCAGGTTGATGTCCGTGGTTTGTGTTTCTGCCGGAAGCCATGTTAATGTCTGAGGCCATATTGGTGTCCCTGGTCTGGGGGCCATGCTAATGTCTATGGTTCTTGTTGCTGGAGTCAATGTGGATATCCATGGTCTGTGCTGCCACCTGAGGCCACATCGATACCTCTGCACCTGTGAGGGAGCCAGAGGCTGTGTTAATGTCCAAGATCAGGGCTGCCACAGGGGACCATGTTGATGTCTGTGTTTGAGGTTGCTGCTGCCAACCAGAGGCCATGTTGTTGTCTATGGTCTATGCAGAGGCCAGGGGCCATGGTAATGGCTGAGGTCTGTGCTGCCACTAGAGGCCTTGATGAGGTCTGTGGTCTATGATGCCACCAAGAACCATGCTAAGATTCATCTTTCAAAGTAGAGCCAGAAGCCATGGGGATGTCCGTTGTGCATGCTGCCGCTGGAGGCCATAATAAGGTCTGTGGTCCGTGCTGCCATCTTACTATTATGGACAAGGAAGCTTCTACTGCAGTGGTACTGAAGGCTTCTGCAACATCATCTCCCTCCACCCCCAAGCCAGTCTAGACCAGAAGCCATTGAAGAAAGTCCTTAAAATTTGTGACTAAAGGCTGAAGTGTAGCTCTTCACAGTTGATGTCTTCTGGCAGGGGAATAGGAAAAGACTGAGCTATCTATAATGGGTTGGCCACTAGGAGTTTGACCATGCTCCAATGAGTATATGGGCAACACAAACTGTACTTGGTATTTTTTGCTTAATTTTCTTTTTTGGCGGGGAGGGTGATAAAAGGAGTACCTGGGAGGAACGGGAAGCCATTATGACTGTGGTACATTGTGTTTGAAATTCTCAAATAATCAATAAAAAAATGATAAGTTGGAAAAAAAGAATTCTGGAAAGGGAGTTGCTGCCATTTTGACCAACTACAGTGTGGGGACAGAACATTATGCTTTCTTAAGTGATTTCTTCAACTTTAAGAAGGTGATTTTTGATACTGAGTTGTTTTAAGAAAAATAAAATTAAAAGACGCTTGTCAGCATTCCAGGTTTTGAAGCTACACTAACCCATTTTTTTTTAGGGGGGGCAGGGTGTTTCAAGACACAGAGTTTCTCTGTGCAACAGTCCTGGTTGTCTTGGAACTTGCTTTGTAGACCAGGCTGGCCTTGAACTCACTGAGATCCACCTACCTCTGCCTCCCAAGTGCTAAGTTTAAAGGTATGTGCCACTACTGCCCAGCTTACACTAAGCCCTTGTAAAGAGCATGAAAGGGAGCTCAAATTACTGGCATACTGTTTTAGGGAATGAACAATACTCATTATGCCACTATGAGTGAAGGACTAGTTATGTTGCAGCAGTGATTGCTGTGTGGATGAAGGGGTTCCTAGCATTGAAACTGTTACAACTGTAAATATGACCAATCTACTATTTGAATTTCTTGAGGACATTTTGTAGGGGATGGGAGCTAGAGATGGAAACCAGAAGGCTCTACTAGGCACATGCCCTGTCATTTAACCCCACAGCCAATGACAATTATTAAATTTATAATTTGGAAGCAATAACTGCCTGCTATGATTTAAAAGTGTACCTTCTAACCACAAAAGCAGTATGAAAATAAGAAAAATCTAATATACCGAGGACGCTAAGAAAACAAGGCCCTCTAAATCAACATGATCAAAGCTCCAATGAACTCGGAGACTAAGGCAGCATGCCCAAGGCCTGCATGGGTCTGCACCAGGTCCTTTGTGTATATATGATGGCTTCCAGTTTAGTGTTTTTATGGGATTCCTGAGTGTGTCAACAAGTGAGTCTTTGTTTCTGTGCCTTCTCTTGGGCTCCCTTCCTTCTGTTTGCCTGTGCTGTCCAACTCTAATAAGTTAGTTTCTATTTTACCATATTATGTTTTATTATTATCCTTTAGAAGCCTGTCAGCTTTCTAATGAGAGAAAAGGGGTGGATCCAGATAGGAGGAAAAGTGAGGAAGAACTGGTAGGAATAGAGGGACAGGAAACTGTCATCAGGATATTTTTTTTTTCAATAAAAGGGAAAAATTCTTTAAGAAAATCTCAAATATATAAAACAGGAGTATACAGCACTCCATGTTGGTACCTGTTAGACTGAAGGGTTGGGAAGTAGGAAACCAGACCTTTCCAATCAGACATGTGACTGATTCCCTCTCTCCTTTTTGTTGTTCCTGAATTGGGACTCTTCAAAATTTCAAGGTTTTTTCTGGGACTCTTTTCACTGAACCAGCAGAAAATGTCTACTGCTTGTTTTTTATGGGTATCTAATACATAAGACAGTATTATTTTTGGTAATGACTCCTATCATTTTATGATGACATATCTTAGCAGTTGTGATTACCTTAATAAGTTAAGCCTACCATCCAAAGACCATCATCACATGTGAGATACCAAAGCAATTTTCTAAGATTGCAGTGAAATGGATATAATATGAAAGATTACTCAACATCTTAAAACATTATTTGTGAGGAAAAGAATGAGGACAAGAGAAAAAAGATACAGAAGCTGCATCTAGCATAAGGAAGTGCTCTGAGTTGCTGAATGCAAATAGAAAGCTAGAGAACTTTCTGCTGATATTCTACACCAGGGGACATCACATGTTTTTGCTTTTGTTCAGGGAACATGCTAGGTACTGAAGGCCTTTAGACTCTACTTTGACAAATAAACATATCCATTGTTTTGTTGTCAATGTATCTAAGTACATTCAATTGTATAACCACACCTCAATATTTTGAAATGCAAAATATATTATAATATATCTACTATAACTTTTCCTTACAGACTGTATTTACTTCTATGCTTTATAACTAGTCAGTAACAACCTCTAATTCATTTCCATAATTATGAGTAGTAGGGAAAAACAATGTCCACAAAATAGCTATAGAATTAAAGTTTGCAAACAAAGAAAACTTTTAATGAGAAATTTCTAATACTCTCTAATGACAATTACACAAAAGTACAAATGCAAATATATTTATATTTTTTTTAGTACTCAGTTTTGAGTTCATTTACTTCATTAGTTTCTCTACCAAACTACTCTGATTTGGAAAACAACTTTGGATTGTTTCAAGAAAACAAAATGAAACATAGGTTTGTCTTTTTCTTTTACCGTTTGCCCCGAGGATAATGCCGAACATATTCTCCAACATCATGAGCAGCAACAGCTAAGACTTGTGGATCATCTGATACCTCCAGAAGTTTCGTCAAGATTCTGAAATAAATTTAATCCAGAAATATCAAGTTTTGTATTTTTCTATGGAGTACAAATAACACAGGTATAATAAAGACATCTCACTCAAAGTAGATTCTAGAGATTTCACCATTATGTCTACATTAGTGCTTTTCAGACCTCCGTACATATATATAGGTTACCCACAGTTCTATAAGCAATACCATTTACATACAAGTCCCCAAACATAACCTGAGACTAGATAGGCCATAGGCCTAGGGGAAAACCTACTACTATTACTCTACTAAGGGAACATAGCAAAATCACTAATACCATACTGCTATACTCATAAACCAGTGCCTTGCTCAACCCACATCAGAGAAGCTTCTTTTAGCAGTAGTTGGAAATTTAATAGAGACCCATAACTGGACAATGTAGAGAAACTGAGAGACTTTGGAACACTCAGCCCTAAGTGATGTCTTCATCAAACCCCTCTCCTCAAGGCTCAGGAATCTATGAGGAAGAGGAGGTGGAAATAATGAAAGAAACAGAGGTGATGTGACTCCAAGGAAAATGGTGTCTTCCAGACACAGCAGGACTGATGTACACATGAACTTACAGAGACTGCACCAACTTAAAACCTACACAGGTACAAGCAAGATAGGGAACTAGCAATGAGAGGTGGAGTAGACAAAGAGTACTACCCCTAACCAAAAAGCTATCTGTTACCTCCTAACAAAGGACAAAATCAGTTTTCTCCCCAGTATGTTCTAGGTCATGGTCTTTATCACAGCAAAGAACCTAAGACAGACAGACAGACAGACAGACAGACACAGACACAGACACACACACACACACACACACACACACACACACACACACACTTTTTAAGTCTTCTAATTTCTTTAAGCTACTCAAGTACTATTATCCCTAAAAATCATCATTTAATGGAGGGCTCAAGAGATGACTTATGGGAGAGAAAATCCTCCCCAGGGAAGAACACACCAAATGGTTGTCCAATGCCAGTCAGCCCTGAAAACAAACATTAAAGTAACATTATTAAAGACTGAGCAGGTTATATTTAGGAATATATGTAGATGGAAATTTCTCTCTCACCTGCCAGTTCCCAAATACCTGGCAGCCACTTCCTAAATAATTGACTCAGAGGCTCAATATTACTTATAAATGCTCAGCCAGTAACTCAGGCTTATTACTAACTAGCTATTACACTTAAATTAACCCATAATTCTTATCTATGTTTAGCCACGTGGCTTGGTACCTTTTCTCAGTGCAGCATTCTGATCTTGCTTCCTCTACGTCTAGCTGGTGACTCCTGACTCCGCCCTTCCTCGTCCCAGAATTCTCCTAGTCTGATCTCCCTGCCTGTATTTCCTGCCTGGCTGGCTACTGGCCAATCAGCATTTTATTAAACCAATTCGAATGACAAAACGTTACAGTGCACAAGAGCATTATCACACAGCATTTCCTCCTTTTTGTCTAATTAAAAAGGAGTTTTTAATCTTAATATAGTAAAACAAAAAGTTATTAAGAATTACAGTAATGCCAGGTGGTGGTGGCACACACCTTTAATCCCAGCACTTGGGAGGCAAAGCCAGGTGGACCTCTGTGAGTTCAAGGCCAGCCTGGTCTACAGAGCGAGATCCAGGACAGGCACCAAAACTACACAGAGAAAACCTGTCTCGAAGGAAAAAAAAAAAAAAGAATTAAAGTAAAACTATCTAATCCATTTGCATTTGGCAAAATTAGAGAAAATAGTAATTATCTTATCTTGGTGAGTCTAAAGTTCTATCTAATTTATCTTTTATTGTAACTAAAGAAAACTATAAATATCTAGTCTTCAACTCCATCAAAGACACCAGAAGGTTATAATATTACCTAAAGACAGGAGCATGAGGCTTCTTGAACAGTCACCCAAAGTTCCTCTGCAATGCTGGGGCTTCCATCTTTGCAGGTCTAGCATCTCTGACAGACTTATTTGTGAAGCAGGATTTTTGAAGGACTGTCGCACCTTGTCTTGGCAAAGTTCTGTAGTCACTTACTTTTGTGTCCTGCTGGTCCAATTTATACAGTTTTCAGCAGACTGCTTTCAGCAGTCAAGGCAAGAACACTTTCTTTGCTCACACGGCTAGCTTTTGCCATAAAGAAAACAAAACCCGCCGAGCGGTAGTGGTGGGCACCTTTCCCAGCACTCGGGAGGCAGAGTCAGGAGGATCTCTATGAGTTCAAGGCCAGCCTGGGCTACAGAGTGAGTTCCAGGATAGGCTCCAAAGGTACACAGAGAAATTCTGTGTCAAAAAAACAAAAAAAAAAAAGAGAGAAAGAGAGAGAGAGAGAAAGAAAGAAAGGAAAAAAGAGAATAAACCCATATAGAGTTTCTTTGATGCTCATCCTCTTTGAAGTAACTGATGCTGCCAGAAACAGATGTGTCTCACTGTCTAGAAAAGTCTAATTTCTTAAAACATTTTAAATGCTATATTCTGTAAGTCTTTGAAGTATTTGAAGTTTGCCTATCTATCTGAAATATATCTCTGTATGACCTTGAAAACATACCTAACATGATTATAAGTTTGCTATTATAGATGACTATTAATCTGGATTTCTTAATTATATATTAATTTTTAAATAAGCTGCATAAACATTATACCCTAAACAAGAGTAGAAATATACATGGGGTCTAGCAAAATTAACTTTATATTTGTATCAATAAACTAAAATCCATACTGATGAAAAATATGTAAGATTAACAGTTGTTTTTTGAATTAAAGTAGATTTAATAATCAATCCTTTTTTTCCCCCATCATTTCATATATCATATCCTCCTTTCTTTAGATAGAGATCGACTATTATAAGAGGAGCACAGCCAGCTAGCCGGATAAAACCATAGCTGCCCTGTTCTGGGTAGTGTGCATAGACACCTATGCTAGCTACTTCCCACTGAGCTAATTTGGAGTCTGACACTGCACCTAGTGATTAGGGACACACAACAATCAGAATGCTAGGGGCCAATGAGAGAAACAGACATCACAACTAAGAGAGTCTCTGGTTGCCAAAGGGAAATTGGGGGGGGGGGTATATAGGTTCACCCCATATCCACAATAAACGAGTTTGCTGTTTGCTTTTCACCTGACTCCCAGTATCTGTGTCATTGACTCCAAGCCTTCTCTCCCTCTCCCCCAAGGGTGTCTAGATAGAGCAACCCATAACAGACTATGACCAATAACAGTTTGTAACCAAACCCCCTAAACAAAAACAAACATCCATAATCCATTTTTGGGGGGAATGTGGGTGTAGTTTTCTAGGCTACTTCCTGCTAATTGGGGGCACTGTTAATCTTATAGGGACCCTGAGCAAACATAGGATTATGGTCAAGTCCTGATTAGTCTATGAGGCTGGATCATCTCAGCCAACAGCCTTGAAGCCTTTCTGGATGCAGAACTCAAGAGAAACTGCAACAGAGGTTCTCTGAGACACTGGATCATCTGGGTCATCTGTTCCCATTAGAGATTTTGCAGAAGGCCTTCCTTTATCAAATCTGATTTTTCTTAACACAGAATGAATCCACAGCCTCTCAATTCCCGTGGAAATAAAAGCATAACATCTTCTCCAAATTAACATGTCTTTTGACTTAAATTTTGAAGTCAAAGCATTTTCAAAATATATAGGTTGGATTAATCTATAAACATTTATAAACAAATGTTTCTTAGCTGTAGTTACTCCTTCTTCAGCTGTCACACAATTCAAAGGTAACATAATAACATACAGTATCCAGACTCAATGTGTATTTTTCCATCTTTATGTGGCTTTTTAAAAATTACTTATTCCTTTTTTAAGGACTTCATTATTTTAAAACTATGTATTTCTTTTTTATATGCTGTCTATACCTTCTCTTTACTCTCCCAAGCCTATATATATTTTTAAACACACTGTAAACCATTTAGAGGGTTTTGCTTTTGTCTGAATCTTTCTTTATTGCCTATATCTATCTTTTTCTGGCCACATGAGCTTTTAAACTGCTAAGCAGGTGTGGCTAGGACTAAAGCCTTTCCTTCGTTCCTTGAGAAGCTAGTCTCATAGCAGAGGCATATTTACCAGCAGCTCTGAGAGCCATGTTTACCACTCCAACTCTGAGAAGGTTTTGGTCCACACTGCCCCTGAGTAGTGTTCCACCCACTGCTCATAAACTCATTTGAAATGTTTGAGAGCAGGGCCTCTTAAAAGAGCCACGTTTTTGCTGCTAACGCTGGGTCAGGAAGCCATACTTTTTTTTTTTTTTTGGTTTTTCGAGACAAGGTTTCTCTGTGTAGCTTTGCACCTTTCCTGGAACTCACCCTGTAGCCCAGGTTGGCCTCGAACTCACAGAGATCTGCCTGCCTCTGCCTCCGGAGTGCTGGGATTAAAGGCGTGCGCCACCACTGCCCGGCAGGAAGCCATATCTTAAAAGAGCAGCACCTCTGCTTGCTGCCAGAAACAGAATCAAGTTACTAAGAAGCTGCTTTTGACTCCATTTTTGTGTGTTCAGAATCCTTTAAGCTTTCTCAGATTTTATGTGGAAATTTTTGCCGAATGTATGAGCACATGTAGGCGGAAACTTTTAACCTGCTGGTCAGTTCCCAAATACCTGGCAGCTGCTTCCCAAATAATTGACTCAGAGGCTCAATATTACTTATAAATGCTCAGCCGGTAACTCAGGCTTATTACTAACTAGCTATTACACTTAAATTAACCCATAATTCTTATCTATGTTTAGCCACATGGCTTGATACCTTTTCTCAGTGTGGCATTCTCCTCTTGCTCTGTGTCTGGTGACTCCTGACTACACCCTTCCTCATCCCAGAATTCTCCTCATCTGCTCCCCTTGCCTATATTTCCTGCCTGGCTACTGGCCAATCAGCATTTTATTAAATCAATTCAAGTGCCAAATTTTTACAGTGTAAATAAGTATTATCCCACGGCAAATATATATCTATATACTTATATGCATGCATAACAATTAGTTTAAAAAGAGGCCATGAATTTGAAGGAGAGTGGGAGGAGCATACAGGAGCATTTGGACGGAGGAGTAGAGGGATGTAATTATATCATAATCTAAAAAAATAAAATAAAATAAAAACTTAAAAAAAAAAGATGGCTTTGTGGTTAGGAGCACTTACTGCTGTTGAAGAGGACTGGGGTTTGGCTCCCAGTACCACCCACATAGTGGCTCACAAGTGTCTGTAACTCTAGTTTCAGGGGATCTGACACCTAACCTCCACAGGTTCCTTACATGCACAGGGTGACACAAGCATACACTCAGGCACACAAATATACAAATAAAATGAATAAATATTTTTTTAAAGTAGAATATTTACTAGAAAACAATTAACACCCCATTCATCTTTGCCCAGGTGCCAGCCAGCGGGGAAGACTCCTGCGGGCAGGCTCGCCCAACAAAACCCCCATCGGACCTTGCAGTCTACAAGAATCACACCCACCCTAAACATAACCATTTCCCTGTGACCCCAATGGCTTCTTGAGACATGGAAACTGCCAGCTCTCGCTGGAACAAGAGCTCTGATTGGACCAAGAGAGGTTTCCTGAGACACAGAAACCACCAGCTTCAATTAGACCAAGAGCTAAGATTGGACCCAGAGTGGCTCCCTGAGACACAGGCACAGCAAACACAGATTGGACCAAGAGCAGCTTGCTCAGACACAAGCACCTCTTGCACCTATTGGAGGAAGAGATGGAAAGACACCAGTGCAAAAATACATACAACAGGATAAAGAGCAATATAGCATCAATACAACCTAGCAGTTCTACAACAGCAAGACCTGAACATCAGAACACAGAGGCAGAAGAAAGTGACCTTAAAAATAATTTTATGAAGATGATGGAGGCCTTTACATAGGAAATGAAAAATTCCCTTAAAGAATTTGAGGAAACGACAAACAAAAAAATTGGAAGAAATCAATAAATCCCTTAAAGAAAGCAAAAAAAAAAAAAAAAAAAAAACATGAAAAAGCAATTAAACA
Organism: Peromyscus leucopus; assembly: GCF_004664715.2. Classification (NCBI taxonomy): domain Eukaryota; kingdom Metazoa; phylum Chordata; class Mammalia; order Rodentia; family Cricetidae; genus Peromyscus; species Peromyscus leucopus. Next base: position 29,411,774 of record NC_051064.1, on the reverse strand, counting down.
TGTGAAACAAACAGTTGAAGACCTGAAAATTGATATAGAAACAATGAAAAAGACACAAACCAAGGGAATGCAGGAAATAGAAAATCTGAGTAAACGAATAAGAACTACAGATGCACGCATAACCAACAGAATACAAGAGACGGAAGAGAGACTCTCTGGCATAAAGGATACAATAAAGGAAATAGATTTGTCAGTCAAAGAAAACAGCAAAGCCAAAAAAGTCACAACACAAAATGTGCAGGAAATCTGGGACATCATGAAAAGGTCAAACCTACAAATAATAGGGATAGAAGAAGGAAAAGAATACCAACTCAAAGGCACAGAAAATATATTCAACAAAATCATGGAAGAAAATTTTCCCATCTTAAAGAAGGAAATACCTATGAAGATACAAGAAGCTTATAGAACAACACCAAATAGACTACCCCCCCCCAAAAAAGTCCCCTCGCCACATAATAATTAAACAACCAAACTTACAGAATAAAGAAAGAATATTAAAAGCAGCAAAGGAAAAAAGCCAAGTGAATTATAAAGGTAGACCCATCAGAATAACACCCAAATTCTCAATGGAGACTCTGAAACCCAGAAGGTCCTGGACAGATGTAATGAAGACACAAAGAGACCACGGATGCCAGCCTAGACTAATATACCCAGCAAAACTTTCAATCATCATAGACAGATTGAAAAAGACATTTAAGACAAAACCAGATTTAAATAATACCTATCCACAAATCCAGCCCTATAGGAAGCACTAGAAGGAAAACTCCAACCTAAGGAAGACAGATGCACCCACAAAAACACAGGCAATAGATAACACCACAGCAGTAAACCCCAAAACACACATACTACCAACAAAAGATAACAAGAATTAACAATCACTGGGTCATTAATATCCCTTAATATCAATGGACTCAATTCACCTATTAAAAAAAAAACACAGGCTAGCAGAATGGATATGAAATTAGAATCCATCCTTCTGCGGCATACAAGAAACACACCTTAACTTCAAAGAGAGACACTACCACAGAGGAAAAGGCTGGAAAAAGACTTTCCAAGCAAATGAACTTAAGAAGCAAGCTGGTGTAGCTATCCTAATATCTAACAAAATTCAAATTAAAATCAATCAAAAGAGATCAGGGAGGATATTACATATTCATTAGAGGAAAAATCCACCAAGATGAAGTCTCAATTCTGAACATTTATGCCCCAAATACAAGGGCACCCACATATGTAAAAGAAACATTACTAATGCTTAAATCAAACATCGAACCCCACACATTAATAGTGGGAGCCTTTAACACCCCACTCTCACCAATGGACAGGTCTTCCAGCCAGAAACTTAACAGAGAAATAAGGGACCTAACAGATGTTATGACTCAAATGGACTTAATATCTACAGAACATACCACCCTAACAAAAAATAATATACCTGCTACTCAGTACCCCATGGAACCGTCTCTAAAATCAACCACAAACTCAGTCACAAAGAAAAAATCAACAGATACAGAACTTCCTGTATTTTATTGGACTACCATGGCTTAGTTAGATTTAAAAAAAAAAATTAGAGAAAGCCTACAATCTCATGGAAACTGAGTAATGTTCATAAAGAAATTAAAGACTTACTTGCTGCAAGCTGCAGGAAAACATAATGGAATGCAGCTACTATCACAAAAGCTACTACTTGGAAAAGTCAAGGACTTCTCCAAAGGTCAAGCCATGGCTTAAGAAGTCTTGGTGATATTTGAGCTTTTATATATATATATATATATATATATATATATATATATATATATATATATATATAAATTAGCTGGTTCCTAAAAGGATTTTTTTCTCGTGCTTCCAAGAACTCCTAACAGTGTATTTATCCAAAATACCTATCAAGCATCCAAGGCAATATGAAACACTTGCCTCCTTGGTCAGGTGGATAGCTTTATTTCCTGTGCAATTTAAGGTAAGACCCTCCTTTCTTATACAACCTTACTAATAGACCCTTAACTTCTTACCCAACCACTTCTAAGAATGTAGACTGAGCACACAGATCCCTTTTGATATACTAACCAGTCATTAGCACTTAGAGGACCTCCTCTATTACCACTCCCCTTTTGGGTCGTAAAAGAAGGCCTTGGCGCCCAACGTTCGTGGTACGAATTCATGAAAAAGCTGTTTGCCTGTAGCCTTGTGAGCCCCAGCTCAGGCCCGAGCTACACTCGGCCGGTGGTGGTGGCAGTGGCAGCACACGCCGGTAGGATTTACTGAAGAAGGCAGAGGCAGGAGGATCCAGAGTTTGAGGCTGGCCTAGGAGGCTTGGGAGAAGCTTTGGCCTGGACTGAGCCAAAAACAGTGGTGGGACCATGGAAGCAGTGGCTACTGCTCCACGTTGCCAGCTCCTTCTCATCATGTTGGTGACTGCGGTGATGCTGCTACCTGGAACAAAGGGTTTACTGCTGCTGGTTCAGAGAAGAATTGTCAGGACCATCGTGTTACAAGAAAGCATCGGCAAAGGTCAGTTTGGAAAAGTTTGGCAAGACAAATGGTGGGGAGAAATTGTTGTGAAGATTTTCTGTTCTAGGGAAGAATGTTCATGGTTCCGAAAGACAGACATTTATCAGACTATGATTGCTCCAAACCACAGAGGAGGCAAAAAAAAAAAAAAGAGTCTGCAGGAAACCATGACCATGCCTAACAGTGACTTTGAAATCTTCAAAAAGATGACAGGATCCTATAACGATGATTCCACATGGACTATGATAAGCCATTAAGCCGATTAACACCATGGAAAAATCGACTTTGGACTACAAACTGGTCAGAACAATTTCGAGAGGACTAGTTGAGATGATCCAGCCTGACAGACTACTCAAACAAGGCCTTGAAACAAGCCCTGAACTTTCCTATTATCCAGAAACTGGACAAATGATACAGGACTTGATGATTAACCCCAAAATTTTCTTTTCAAGATTCCCTAAAGATATCTTCACCCCTAGAAAGCAAAAAGAAAAAGAGAATATAGATATGAGATAGATCATCGAATCTACTCTGAGAAAAAAGATAAAGAAATAATAGGATAAACAGGTAGATCACTGAAACTACACTGAAGAAAAAGGGGAAGATACAAAAATGACAAAAGGTAGACTACTGAATCTATTATGGAAAGAAAAAAGAGAGAATATGGATATGGTAAGATAAAAAGGGAGATTATGGAATCTACTTTTAAAAAGGAACTACTTGTTTTAAATAAGATAAGTAATGAAAATTTTTTGGTCTGAGTTTATCAGATGTTACTGGACTGGACATTGTTAATATATATAATGGAGTTTTTTATCTGAATCTGTCAAATGTTAATGGACTAGACATCATTAATGTAATTTTTGGCTGTATATATTGCATATACTTATTGAAGATAGTTTTTCTTGTATTAGTTATAAGCTTTTTTAATTTTAGACAAAAAGAGAGGAAATGTGGTGGTATTGTGTTCACCAAAATATTGTGTACTCTAATAAATTTATCTGGGGTCAGAGAACAGACAGCCACTAGATACAAAGGCTAGAAAATGATGGCACTCACACCTTTAATCCTAGCATTCCAGAGATAGAAATCCCTCTGGATCTCTGTGAGTTCAAGGCCACATTGGAAATAGCCAAGCATGGTGACACACGCCTTTAATCCCAGAAAGCCAGCCTTTAATCCCAGGGAGTGGTGGTAGAAAGCAGGAAGATATATAAGGCGTGAGGGCAAGAAACTAGAAGCATTTTGGCTGTTTAAGCATTTGGCTGGTTAAGCATGTGGCTGGTTAAGCATTCAGGCTTTTGAGCAGCAGTTCAGCTGAGACCCATTCCGGATGAGGACTCAGAGGCCTCCAGTCTGAGGAGACAAGACCAGCTGAGGATCCGGCGAGGTGAGATAGCTGTGGCTTGTTCTGTCTCTCTGACCTTCCAGTATTCACCCCAATAACTGGCCTCGGGTTTGATTTTATTAAGAACTTTTAAGATTCCTGCTACAAGGCCTGACAGTCACTATCTGGGAAAATTCTTACCTATCATTATGACCTTGTAGAATTCAAGCCTGGTGACTTTGCTAGGCCAGAGGATTGCTATTGCTTGGGTTTATAACTGGATTCCAGAGAGAGAGAACTGAGAGAATAAGGAGACGGAGAAGAGAAAAGGCGAATGGAAGAACTAGATGGGTAAGAACTTGAGAGGAACAAACTGAGACAGGGAAGAACTAGATTGAAGAGCAAGAAGAGAGTACTAGAGGAATGAGATGGAAGATGAGGAAGACCAGATAGGGAAGAACAAGATGAGGAACAAGATAGAAAAAATGATATGACAGAGGAGCTAAGATGGGAAAGAACTAGATGGGGGCAGAATTAAGATGAGAGAATTAAGATAGAACTTAGAGGGACAGCAGATTAATGTAGGGAGAAATCAAGCAAGAGAGGAGCTACACATGAGAGCAGAATAGAAGCTGTGTAGAGAGAGAGAGAATTGACACAGAATAATAAAGTGTATGGACTAAGGAGTTTTGTGTACATAGATTCATTTCTTTTCCTCAAAGATTATCGGCTGGTTGTAGATTCTTCCCGGACCCTGGGAGGGGACTATTGAGGGGCTGGACCCCCATAGTCCCTGATACTTCCTAGAATTCAATGAAAATGAATGTATTATATACCCAAACTATGAAAGCAGTACAAAGAGGAAAATTCGCAGCACTAGATGCCCACATAAGAAGTTGGAGAAATCTCACACTCCTGACTTAACAGCACACCTAAAAGCTCTAGAAAAAAAAAAAAGAATCAAACTCACCCAGAAGGAATAGATACAGGGAAATAATCAAATTGAGAGCTGAAATCAATAAAATAGAAATAAAGAGAACAATACAAAGAATTAATGAAACAAAGAGTTGGTTCTTTGAGAAAATCAACAAGATAAACAAACCCTTATCCAAAATAACCAAAAGGAAGAGAGAGGGCATCCACATTAACAAAATCAGAAGTGAAAAGGGAGACATAACAACAATGAGGAAATCCAGAGAATCATCAGGTCATACTTCAAAAACCTGTACTCATGAAAATTGGAAAATCTAAAAGAAATGGACAATTTTCTGGATAGGTACCACATACCAAAGTTAAATCAAGACCAGATAAACAGTTTAAATATACCAATAACACCTAAGGAAATAGAAACAGTTATTATAAGTCTCCCAAACAAAAAAAGCCCAGGACCCGATGACTTCAGTGCAGAATTCTACCAGATTTTCAAAGAGCTACTACCAATATTCTTCAAATTGTCCCACAAAATAGAAACAGAAGGAACATTACCAAACTTCTTTTATGAGGCTACAGTTACTCTCATACCCAAACCACACAAAGATGCAACAAAGAAAGAGAATTACAGACAAATCTCCCTCATGAACATTGATGCAAAAATACTCAATAAGATATTGGCAAACCAAGTCAAAAAACACATCAAAAAATTATCCATCATAACCAAGGATGCTTCATCACAAAGATGAAAGAATGATTCAACATACAAAAATCTGTCAATATAATACAACATATAAAGAAACTGAAAGGAAAAAAAAAACCACATGATCATCTCATTAGATGCTGAAAAAGCCTTTGACAAAATCTAATACCCTTTCATGATAAAGGTCTTGGAGAGATCAGGAATACAAGGAACATACCTAAACATAATAAAGACAACTGACAGCAAGCCAACAGCCAACATCAAAATAAATGGAGAGAAACTCAAAGCGATTCTAACTAAAATCAGGAACAAGACAAGGCTGTCTACTCTCCCCATATCTATTCAATATATAGTACTCAAAATTCTAACTAGAGCAATAAGACAACAAAAGCAGATCAAAGGGATACAAACTGGAAAAGAAGAAGTCAAACCTTCACTATCTGCAGATGATATGTTAGTATACATAAGTGACCCCAAAAATTCTAACAGGGAACTCCCACACATGATAAACACCTTCAGTAATGTAGCAGGACACAAGATTAACTCAAAAAAATCAGTAGCCTTCCTATATACAGATGATAAATGGGCAGAGAAAAGACATCAGAGAAACATCACCCTTTACAATAGCCACAAATAATATAAAATACCTTGGGGGGTAACTCTAACTAAGCAAGTGAAAGACCTGTATGACAAGAACTTTAAGTCTCTGAAGAAAGAAATTGAAGAAGATATCAGAAAATGTAAAGATCTCTCATGCTCATGGATAGGTGGGATTAGCATAGTAAAAATGGCAATCTTACCAAAAGTAATCTACAGATTCAATGCAATCCCCAACAAAATCCCACAATTCTTCACAGACCTGGAAAGAACAATACTCAACTTCATATGGAAAAACAAAAACCTCAAGATAGCTAAAACAATCCTGTACAATAAAGCAACCTCTGGAGGCATCACCATCCCTGACCTCAAGCTCTACTATAGAGCTTTAGTAACAAAACAGCTTGGTATTGGCATAAAAACTGACATGTGGCCCAATGGAATCGAATTGAAGACCCTGACATTAACCCACATACTTACGAACACCTGATTTTTGACAAAGAAGCCAAAACTACAATGGGGGAGAAAAAAGCATCTTCAACAAATGGCTGGCATAACTGGATGTCAATATGTAGAAGACTGCAGACAGATCCTTATCTATCGCCATGCACAAAACAGTCCAAGGGTATCAAAGACCTCAATATAAAACCAGTTACACTTAACCTGACAGAAGAGAAAGTAGGAAATAGTCGTGAACACATTGGCACAGGAGACCACTTCCTAAATATAACACCAGTAGCACAGACACTGAGAACAAGAATTAATAAATGGGACCTCCTGAAACTGAGAAGCTTCTGTAAGGCAAAGGACACGGTCAATAAGACAAAACGACAGCCTACAGAATGGGAAAAGATCTTTACTAGCCCCACATTAGACAGAGGACTGATCTCCAAAATATATAAAGATCAAGAACCTAGACGACAAAATAACAAACAATCCAATTAAAAAATGAGCTATAGAGCTAAACAGAGAATTTTCAACAGAAGAATTTCAAATGGCTGAAAGACATTTAAGGAACTGCTTAACTTCCTTAGCCATGAGGGAAATGCAAATCAAAACGACTCTTAGATACCATCTTACACCTGTCAGAATGGCTAAGATCAAAAACACTGAAGACAGCCTATGTTGGAAAGAATGTGGACCAAGGGAAACACTCCTCCACTGTTGATGTGAATGCAAGCTTGTACAGCCACTTTGGAAATCACTATGGTGGTTTCTCAAAAAACTGGAAATCAATCTTCCTCAAGACCCAGCTACACCACTCTTGGGCATATACCGAAGGAATGCTCAAACATGCTCAACTATGTTCACAGCAGCATTATTCGTAATAACCAGTACCTGGAAACAACATAGATGCCCCACAACCGAAGAAAATGTGGTACATTTACACAATGGAGTACTACCCAGCAGTGAAAAAAAAATTGATAGCATGGAATTTGCAGGCAAATGGATGAAACTAGAAAGTATCATCCTGAGTGAGATAACCCAGAGTAAGAAAAACAAACATGGTATGTACTTACTCATAAGTGGATACTAGATGTAAAGCAAAGGATAACAAGACTACAACCCACAGCTCCAGAGAAGCTAGCTAGCAAAGAGGAACACATGGATCACCCTGGAAAGGGGAAATAGATGAGATCTCCATGAGTAAACTGGAGATGAGGGGTGGGCAATAGACGGTAGGAAATGGGAAATGAGAACAAAAGGGAATGGGATGGTCGAGCTGGAACAGGGATGGAATGGGAGAGCAATAAAAGAGATACCATGATAGAGGGAGACATCACGGAGATAGGGAGAAACTGGGTGCTAAGGAAGTTCCCAGGAATCCACAAGGATGACCCCACCTTAGACTACTAGCAATAGTGGAGAGGGTGCCTGAACTGGCTTATCCCAGTACTCAGATTGGTGAATACCCTGTCATCATAGAGCCTTTCTCCAGTAACAAATGGAAGCAGATACAGAAATCCATAGGCAAACACCAGGCCAAGCTCTAGAAGTCCAGTCGAAGAGAGGGAAGAGGGATTCTATGAGCAAGGGGCATCAAGATCATGATGGGGAAACCTACAGAGACAATCAACCCAAACTAGTGGGAACTCATGAAATTTAGATCAATAGCTGTGGAGCCTCCATGGGACTGGACTAGGATCTCTGTATAAGTGAGACAGTTGTGTAGCTTGATCTGCTTAAGGAGCCCCCTGGCAGTAGGATCAGAATCCATCCCTGGTACATAAGCAGGCTTTTTGGAGCCCACTACTTATGATGGGACACCTTGCACAGCCTTGAGGCAGGGGGAGGGACTTGGAACTGCCTCTACTAAATGTACCTCCCCATGGGAGGCCTTACCTTCTTGTAGGAGGGAATGGAGGGCGGGTTGGAAGGGGGAGCCTGGAGGGGCAGGAGGAGGGAAGAGGGGGATCTTTGATTGGTATGTAAAAACGTATAAAATTTTTTTCTAAAAAGAAAAAACAAGTGTCTGTAACTCTAGTTTCAGGGGATCTGACACGTAACCTTCAACAGGTTCCTGCATGCACAGGGTCACATAAGCATACACTCAGGCATGCAAACATACAAATAAAATGAATAAATATTTTTAAAAATAGAATATTTAATAGAAAACAATTAAAAACCATTTAGTTTTTGGATCACATATAAACCACTTGTTCACAAAATATAAGCCTTCTAAAAATGTTTACTAGGAAATCACACTATCTTTGCTTATATTATTTGCACTAAAGTAAATGCTTACTTATAATAAAACTCTTAAGTTTGCTAAAATTTTTTATGACTCTAAACTGGGTGTGGGTCCCCAACCCTATAATCCTATCACTCGGAGAGCGAAGCTAGGATTAGGAATCCAAGAGTTCTATGCCAGCCTGTTTAAAAATAAATAACCCCAAACACATCCAAATCTACAAACACTGCTTAGTTTATAGATGACATTTGTCTGACATTTCCTAATACTGAAACTTCAAGTCTAACCACAGCCTGTCACCTCCCTGAAATCTCCACACAGAAAGTAGAAATGAAGACACTGTCAATCAGAGGATCATTTTGTTATGCAGTGATTACACAGCTTCTACCTTCTGGATTAACTGAGAAATCACCAAGGAAGAAAGAATGAGGATTTGTAATTCATACTCATTTTCAAACTGATGTAAATACATTCTTCACAACTCATTTATGATGAAATGAGACTCAGAAGTAATGTGTCTCAGGACACAACAAATGTTGAAAATGAATCAAATTATTACCTGCTGTCTGCCTATCCATATACTACACATAACAGCACCTTGACAATAACCCCTTCAATATAAGCACATGAGAATCTAGAAGATAACAAAATACACCTTCAGTTTTCCAAATATTTATTTATATTTTGAATATTCCAAATTGTCCCTATTCTTTTTTTAAATTCTTTTATTTTCATTTCATGTGTTCTACCTCCATGTATAAAGTACCTTGTGCATGCAGTACCTGTGGAGGCTGGGAAGAGGGCCTCAGAATCCCTGGAACTGGAGTTATAGACAGTTGTTAGCTGCTAACCAAAAGGAAGACTTCATGTTGCAGTTTCCACGAAGTCATCATCAATGATGATTCACAGAGATGTAGCTGTTTCAGAGTTACCTACACTCTTAGAAGCAACCTCTAACCCATGCTCTATAAGCCACCTGAATAAATCCATCAGTTCACTAAGCTAGAATTTGGTAGAATTGTACTGTGCTCTGTCATTGGAGCCCTATTTGAGGTGAATAGATGTTTGTGTCTCACCAGGAAAAGTTAGCACGACAACACAGGTGAGTTTAGGAGGAGCAATTGCATGGCCCTCACTTTGGAGAGCAATCTGAGGGTAGACCATCTATGAGGGTAGTTTCAGCATGGGTAGTAGTCTCTCCCTGTGTGGTATGTGGTATACTCTTGTTATAGTAGAATTACACGGGCCTTGCTATGGGGAGTAGGACATATAACTAATGCTGAGCCATCTGAAGTTAGAGTGTCTATTTGTGGGAGCCTTAGATGGCTATCTTTTACAAAGTATGGAGTAGTGTGCCTGTTTGATGAGTAGGGTCTGTTCCATGAGTACAAAGACATGCTAAGAGCTGTTCAAGGTCTAGAGCATATGCTACATTCTTTGAAAATAGCACATATGGGACAAAACTGCCAGCAAGCAGTTAACCATGGCAGTTGCACAGCTGCTGCTATGTCTAATAAAAATGTAACTGAGGCTACAATAGCTACCCAGCGGAAACTCACTTAAGTAAGGAAGGAATTACAATGGGGGAAAGACATATGCTATCATCCTCTACTTTAACCTCTGATTTCCTGGGTAAATTGGATAAAAGAGAGGATGAGACAGAGGTACTCGCTTGCCATTTCCTATAGCTGAAGATAAAAAGGAAAGGGTACCCATTAGATCTGTGTTCAAGAACTCCCAGGCTAGGAACCAAAAAACATGGGACCCACTGGAAGAATTGAATAGAGAAGGGAAGAAAACAAGTAGAAGTGATAGATGATAGCCTTCAGGTATAACCTTTAATAAGGAAAAGGGGAAGATCCATGATTCTGTGTGCAGGTAAAGGCCTTAACAATGGCCCAGTGCAGGAAACGATGATAGAAAAGATTTTTGCCTCTGAAGTGCTTCGGCAAAGTCTGTGAAGCAAAAATGGACAGAACCTGAGCCTAGTTAGTAAGACTGTGGGACATGGGAACAAATGATAGCTTTCTTCTGTGTACTGTGAAAGCAGGGAAAATAAGCATTGTAACTACTACTGAGACAAAAGTTCACTGACCATAATAAACATACACTAATGTAAAATAAGAAATTAGCTGGATGAGGTGGCATATACCTGTATCCTAGCATTTGTAAGGCTAATAGAGGCTCTCAAGTTCAAGGCTAGTCAGAAGTACACAACAAGACCCTATATTAAAAATATAAAACATGCTCTCAGAAGATGTGTACTGAGGGTGAAGAGAGTATATGAGGATACTCTCTCATAAAATCAGGTTACAAGCTGGGCGGTGGTGGCTCACTCCTTTAATCCCAGCACTCGGGAGGCAGAGGCAGGTGGATCTTTGTGAGTTCAAGGCCAGCCTGGTCTCCAAAGTGAGTTCCAGGAAAGGCAAAAAGCTACACAGAGAAACCCTGTCTCGAAAAACAAAACAAAGAAACAACAACAACAACAAAAATTAAAAAATAAAATAAAATCAGGTTACAAAAAATTCAGCACAAAGAGTGTGTGTGTGTGTGTGTGTGTGTGTGTGTGTGTGTGTGTGTGTGTACGTACATATCCCACAGAGATAGAAAGAGAGAAGGGGAAGGGAGAGGTAGAAGGAAAGAGAGGGAAATTCTTGGGTACATCTTCATGACCTGAGTTTGACAATTAATTCTTTGTTATGATACCAAAAGTAGAAGGAATCAAAGAAAAGTTAAAAGTGGACTTTATTTTAAAACTTTAAAAGGACACTATCAAGACAGTAAAAAGGCAGCACACAAAATTAGACAAATATTTCCAATCCAATATGATACAGATTTGCATCCACAGAAGAGAGGTGCCCCCAGCTCACAAGGGCCAACTCATGATTTGAACTTTGAATTACAGCCTTAATCAGGCTATCAGCTTGCACTATGGTGTACTTCTGAGAGATGGGACAGACAGGGGCCACCGGTTTCAGATAGTCACAAGGGTAAACAACTCACAGTCAAGAGTGCACTGTGTTACTAAGCTATGATGCCTGGTAGGTTAAGTGTATTAAATGAACTTTCACCATACAATGTATTTATCAATATGTAACTCCAGTGTAAGTGAAGGAGGACCTATATAAAGAACCCTTAAAACTAAATACCAAAAAGGCAACCTAAACAAACAAAAACAAAAAACAAAACAAACAAAAAACAGGAACCAAGATCTAAATAGGTGCTTTTCCTTAAAAGATAGACAAAAGATCAGTAAGAATAAGAAAAGATACTTGAGATAATTAACCATCATGAAATACAACAATAAAACCCAGTGTGTGTGGGGGGGGGTGGCAGTAGAATATCATTACATACCCTAAGACAATTAAAGTCAAAAGGCCCAAATCCAAATAATTATAAGTCTTGGGCTAGTGCACAGTACTATAGAGTTTGCCTACTATGGATGAAGCCCTGGTTCAATCCCCAATTGTGATTAAAAGTCACAGAAATCAGAATCATACAAACTGTACGACCACTTGAGTCTGGCAGTTCCCACAAAGAGTTAAACATAGTTACCATATGACTCAGGATTCCAATACTAGGCTGGGATTAGGCAGACTGCATAAAAAAGGAGAAAGTGGACTGAATACAGCATTCATGCCACTCTACTTCTTTGCATGTTTTGTCTACATGCATGCCTGATGCCTGCAGAGGCCAGAAGAGGGCAGTCAATCCTCCTGAACAGGAGTTACAGATGGTGCTATGTGGGTGCTGGAAATCAAATCTGGGTCCTCTGGAAGAGCAGCAAGTGCTCTTAACCACTGAGCCATCTCCAACTTCCCAGTCCCTCTCCTACTTCTTGACTGCAGATGCAGTATGACTAGCTGCCTCAAGCAAAAGATATGAAAATACATGCTCCCACATCAACTTGTACAGTAAGCATTATTGGTGGGATCACTCTTCATAAACAAGGCAGAAAGAAGTCCATGAACTTTTGAGTTATAACAGCAAGTGGTCTTATATGTACGCTGGAGTACTATCCATCTATATGAAGAAATATAGCATGGATGAACTATGAATACACAGTAAGTGAAAGACATCAGTGTCAAAAGAACAAAAACAAGATGAATAAGGGAAAGAGTCTTGTACAAAGGAGGTGGATGAGTTAGAGATGAGAGAAAAGAAAGGGTGAGGTCTGACAGCAATCACAATGTACTGTATATGCACAAAATTTATCATAAATTAATAAAAGATTTTTTGTTTGGTTTTTCAAGACAGAGTTCTCTATGTAGCCCTGACTGTCTTGGAACTTCCTTCACAGATTAGGCTGGCCTAAAATTCAGAGATTCACCTGCCTCTGCTTCCCAAGTGCTGGGATTAAAGGTGTGCATCACTACCACCCAACTAATAAAACATTTTTAAGACAAATAAATTATTACATTTATATATAAAATTTCTGTAATGGACAAATTCATAGAAACATAAAGCAGATGAAAGGTTGCTTAAGGTTAAACAAATGAGTCGTGTAAGAAGGTAACAGCTAAGGGACACTGGGATTTCTTTTTGAAGTAATGAAAATGTTCTAAAATTAACAGTACTGGTGATTACACACAACTATAAATATACTAAAAATCACTGAAGTGTATATTTTAAATAGATTAAGTATGTGGTATACAAATATCTCACTACAAAAGGAAGATGCACACATTTAGTCATCTTATCATGACAAGGACAGAGCTACAGAATCCAAAAGGAAAAGCTATTTTTGTTTTTTCATTTTGTGTGCATACATGCAGAGGCCAGAAGGCCATCTGGTGTCTTTCTCTGTCTTAGTCCCTTGAGACACAGCCTCTCACTTCTCAAATATTATTAAAGACCATCCTTAATAATCTTATTCCCAGGGGCTCAGAAGAGAGGCTATACAAATGGCAAGAATTATTTTCAGGAAAAGAATCTAAGTACACCGAGCTCTTAGTCCATCTACCTTATTCCTCTGGGATAAGATTCTATCTACACAGCTACAGTTCTGTACTCAAGCCTAGCTCCTCTCTTGCCTGATTTCTCTCTACCTTTATCTGCTGTCCCCTCTAAGTTCTATCTTAATTCTCTCATCTTAGTTCTGCCCCATCTTGGTCTTTCTCATCTCATTCTTACCCATCTCGTTCTTTCCCATCTGGCTCTTCCTCATCTTCCATCTCATTCTTCTAGTTCTCCATCTAGTTCCCCAGTCAAAATCCTCTCCAGTAAAAATCCTCCTTAAGTCTCTGAGGTTTACAGTTATATGCCCATGCAATAGCAGTGCTCTAGCCAAAGCAAGGTCATCAGGCTTGAATTCCTACAGGATCATAAATGCAGACAAGACTTTTCCTCAGGCAGTGACAGTCAGGCTTTCTTTTTACAACCCAAAAGGGGAGGGGTAAAGGAGGAGGTCAATAGAGAGCTAATGATCGGTTAGTATATCAAAAAAGGTAAAATGTTAGAAGTTATACTGTTAGTATAAATACCACTAAGGCTGTATAAGAAAGGAGGGTCTCAGCTTAATTGCACAAGAAATAAAGCTATCCACCCCGCCTGACCGAGGAGACAGGTACTGTTTCCATAAGGGTGTTTGTTACCTCAGTTAAGGACACTGCTTGGCCTCGAATGCTTTAGGTTTTTTAGATAAATACATTGTTAGGAGTTCTTGGAAGCACACATAGTATACAAGAAAATCATTGTAGGAATCAGCTAACATATATAAAAAAGCTAAAATATCATCAACACTTCTTAAGCCATGGCTTGGCCTTTGGAGAAGTCCTTGACCTTTCCAAGTAGTAGCTTTCGTGATAGTAGCTGAATTCCTTTACATTTCCCTATAGCTTGCAGCACTCACTGAACATAGAACTTGCCAATTTTTTGGTTAGGTTAGCTGGTGGTAAGCACTGGGAATCCTCCTATCTCTGTCCATCTGTCCACCCTCCCACATCACACCTAGCTTTTTATGTAAGTGCTAGGGATCCTAATGAATGTAGAGCAAGCATCACTCTTACCCATTGAGCCACATCCCCAACCTAGGAAGTACTATTTTCAATTAGATATCATGTAAAGAGGGGAAGAATGAATTCTGATTCCTACTTCACAACCACAATTCAACTCCAGATAGACTGGAGATCTAAATATAAGGTTAAACAACAAAGTTTCTATACATAGAATAGAATAAAAAGGTAACTGCTTAGTGTATATATCATTTAATATGTTGTTTCAATGGAGAAACTATTACATACTTCTTAAGATTTATTAATTGCCATAGCAGACTTGGTAATACTATTTAGTAAGGCTCTTCCAAAAAAGAAAGGGAAGGGCAGGCAGGCAGAGGACAATAACACACACCTGTAATCCCAGCATGGAGGCTCAGTCAAGAGGACTGCCAGGAATCCGAGGTCAAGCCTGGGCTACAAAGTGAGTCTTCACATTAAAACAAAAAGGGGGGGGTGAGGAAAGGGGTAGGAGAAAAAAGAAAAGAAAGAAAATCTTAAAAAAAAAAGAAGAGGAAAATAGCCTACTTGACTGGTATGTTCAATCCCAGTACCACAGGAAAAGATCAAAATAAAAAATACAAGGACATCCTTGTGCCCTTCATAGGCAAAATCTTAATCAAGACAGAAAAGCACTAGCCATATATAGAAATATTAGTAGATTTAGTCTCTTAAAGTTAAAAGCTTATGTTTATCAAGGACACATATGCTGTGGGATGGTCTGTATGTCAAATTGCTCTGATTGGTCAATAAATAAAACACTGATTGGCCAGTGGCCAGGCAGGAAGTATAGGCGGGACTAACAGAGAGGAGAATTGAGAGAATTCTGGGAAGTGGAAGGCTGAGGAGGGAGACATTGGCAGCTGCCACCATGACAAGTAGCATGTGAAGATGCCCGTAAGCCACGAGCCATGTGGCAAGGTGTAGATTTATAGAAATGGATTAATTTAAGATGTAAGAACTAGATAGCTAGAAGCCTGAACATTAGGCCAAACAGTTTAAATAATATAAGGATCTGTGTGTTTATTTTATGAGTGGACTGTCGGACTGCCGGGGCTTGGCAGGACCAGGAGAGAAAATTCTCCAGCTACACACATATAAAGAGCAAAACGGCATGAAACAAAGTGAGAATAGTCTCAATTAACACATGTAGCTGAAGTTTTTTCCAGTCCTGCCTGGCCCACAATCAGGACAAATCTCTCTCACCCATCAGTCTCACAGCCCCAACAGAGTAAACACACAGAGACTTATATTGTTTACAAACTGTATGGCCATGGCAGGCTTCTTGTTATCTAGTGGTTTTTTTAAAAAAAAAAAAAAAAATCTTAAATTAACCCATTTTAATAAATCTATACCTTGCCACATGGCTTGTGGCTTACCAGTATCTTACTCATGGTGGCGGCTCTTAGCATCTCCTGACTCAGCCTTCCTGTTCCCAGAATTCACTTTTCTCCTTGTCCCACCTATTCTTCCTGCCTAGCTACTGGCCAATCAGTATTTTATTTATTAACCAATCAGAGCAACACATTTAACATACAGAACATCCCACAGCACTTTAGATATGATAGGATGAAAGGGTAGATTATTGAATCTACTTTTAAAGAGTAACTTGTTTAAAATGTTTTCCATTGTTATGGATTTTAGTTTGATACGAATTTAAACTTAATTTTGTTATACTGTATATATATTTTTATTTTTGTTTAAGGTATTATATTTATGTAACTCATTTAGATTGTAATAGATAAATATAGATTAATAATTAGTCTTTTATGATAGTCAAACTTATAACATGTTAGTTAAGTTTTTTAGGTATACATAGATATATCTTAGATAGACAGGTAATCTTTAAACATTTTGAAGACCTACAAAATATGGCATTTAAAATATTTTTAAAAATTTAGACTTTCTGGACAGTGAGACATGTCTGTTCCTGACAGCACCAGATTTACTTCACAGAGGAGGATGGGCATCAAAGACACTCTATATGGAGTTTATCTTCTTTTTGGCAAAAATAGCCATTTGGACAAGAAACTGTTCTTGTCTGGACTGCTTAAAAAAATGTATCAACTGGACACATAGGACCTATAAGAAGATGACCACTGAACTTTGTTTGAAAAAAATGGTCCTTCAGGTTCCTGCTTTGCAGAGAAAACTGCCAGACATTCTACAGGACACAGAAAAAAGTGACTGAAAGATTCTAGACCTATGGGCTAAAGACAGATGCCCCAACTTTATAAAAAAAAAAAAACTTTTGGATGATGTCCAGGCTGCCAGCTGTCTCTGTTCACTCTTACAAGACTCCCAAAAGTTGCTTGCATCCTTCTCCCGTTTCTCGGATAATATTATATCTTTGATGTAATTAAAAACTAAACAGTTATAATTTCTTAGTTATAATAAAAGATAAATTAGATATAAAACTCACAAATATAGATAGGATATCTTTTTTAATTTTGCAAAATACAAATAGACTAGATAATGTAATTCTTGCTTAATAATTGTTTTGTTATATGTAATTTTACTATGTAAAAGTTAAAACCTTACTTCTTGAAAACCGGACTAGCGGGTGAGAGAGATTTGTCCTGACCGTGGGCCAGACAGGACTGGAAAAAACTTCAGCTACAAATACATAACAAAAAAAATCATGTTCAAAATATCAAATTCCCATAAAAATAAAAGAAAAAAACTCATCAAGTTGAGCATGCACTTCTCCAAGGGAAAATGACATCTAATTGATCAAAAGCATAAAAGGCATTTAACACATTAATTCAGCAAGAAAACATAAACTAAAACCACAGAAAACCTCATTCTTAGGGAATAACAAAGCCAAATGTTAATGAGGATCTGAATAATTAAAAAGCACAACATGTGACCCAAACTTACTTCAAGAGTTCATAGTTCTTCTCATTTAACCTCACAGCATTCTCTCTCCAAAATTTCTCAGACTTGTGTACAGGACTCCATTCCAGCCTTCCAGATTTAAGCTCTGAACTGTATTCATCAAATGAGCTATAAAATTTTAAGAATAAATTCCAGTTATAAGAATTTGAGTTACTCTAAAATTAAGCAAATTAACATATCACTAAATTTCATAGACTGAAGCGAGTCTTGATGACACACACCTCTAATCCCAGTACTCAGGAAGCAGAGGCAGACAGATCTCTGTTAGTTCAAGGCCAACCTGATCTACATATCTGGTTCTAGACCAACCAAGACTACACAATGAGACTCTGTCTCAAAAAATAATGAAAACAACAACTATAAAGAATGATTGCCCTCTCTATATAAACCACTACTGTAAGTTTAAACAGTTTAATCTCCAACAAATCATAGGAACTAAGGTCCAACAATGCCAAAATTGATTGTTGTGAAATATTAAAATTATTGTTTGTTCCCAAAATCTTTACTCCCAATAAATATATGACTATGTATTAATGGGAAAAAAAATGATAATTTCTACCATGATGTCAAAGCAGTGTAATATGCCAGGTCAGTAGATATATTATTGTGAACATATGTACAAAGCAGAGACTCTTAAAATAGCATATCCTACTATATTACAAAAACAAAAATCAGGTGTATCTGTATAAATTTTAAGTATTATGACTACCAATCATATAGAAATGATTTGTTGAAATAATCTCTTTCAAAATTAAGAGCAAACAATCTGCATATATTAACAAACTCAACACATTATAATTCAAAAATTAATAGCTATATGTACATACAGTAACTTGGTTGTTTTAAATGTGGTTTAGTTACTGTGAGTTGATCTGTTAACTTGATAAGATCTAGAATAAACTGAGACATGCCTCTGACCACAACTGCAGGGCTTTGAGATGACAGTGGAATGTTCCAGAGGTGAGTCTTACTGGAAGTGGGTTACTAAGGATGGACCCTGAGGCTTTTCGGACAGATTCAACTTCCTGTTCACTCTGCTTTCTGAGTGCAGATGCAATGTGACCAGCCAGACTCCTGCTGCTGCCACTACACCTTCTCTATCTGTTACCATGTCCTTCTCATTATAGACTACATCCCTGACAGCTGTAAACTAACAAATACTTTCTCCCTTAAAGGAGTTGCTTTTGTCAGGGTATTTTACTATTTTATCACAGTAACAAGAAAGCAATGAAGACAAGGCACAAAGACTTGCCCATTTTAAACTGTACTATTCCCTAGGTTGGGATCCTGGACTGGGTAAGAAGGTGACCTGAGCACAAGCAGTCATCCCTCCCTATTTCCTGACTGCAGATGCAATATGACAGCTGTCACAGCTCCTGCCACCATGGCATCCTCCACCCCACCCCAGAACAGAGGGCACACACTCTGGAATTGAATCAACATAAACTTTTCTCCCTAAGTTTCCTGTCAGGGGATTGGATCACAAGAACTGAAGCACCAGCCTGACTCCATCTTAAGCATGGAAGCCCTTTTTTTTTTTTTTTTCCGAGACAGGGTTTCTCTGTGTAGCTTTGCACCTTTCCTGGGACTCACTTGGTAGCCCAGGCTGGCCTCAAACTCACAGAGATCCGCCTGGCTCTGCCTCCCGAGTGGTGGGATTAAAGGTGTGCGCCACCACCGCCCGGGCCATTTTTTTTTTAAATAAGGTCAGAATAAGTCCATTTCTGTTTGCTGCAAAATTCAAGTTGACCATGCTTTACCCTCCTCTTTCTAGATTTGATATGTTCCCCACCCTAAAAAGTTTGATGCACATCTTGAATATACCCTGATAAGATATTCTGTCAAACAATTTTGAAATGTTCAGACAAGCTCCTATGTAACCAAAATTCCTCTGAAAATCCCCCAGTCCTTGAAAACTCCCTGACCTTGCAGGTGTGCTTGTTCTGTTTGTTATTGTGGAGTTGTTTTGTTTTGTTTTGTTTGCTATATAAGCCACACTTTTTCCTATGTTCAGAGCTATTTTTAAAACCCTGTTTTAGGGAGATAGGCCTGTCTGACAGAAAATAAAGCCAGCTTCATTTGACCAAAGAATGTAGGTTATGGTCTTTACTCTCATTTGGTGGGATTAATACATTATTTTCATTCAATGTGATAACAAAATGAGAAAAATAACTAATAGAACCACTAAACAAACAGTATCAATACATGCTTGGACTTACTTTCAAGTACAGTTTTAAAAAATATAACCATTAATGCTGACTGACAATTCAGCATAATCAGGATATAGAGGGTAGGTTGACCAGAATGCCTGTTTGCATAGTTATTTAAACAAGTAAGTATAAGTAAATTAGCATTTTTCATATTCATCCTAAACCTAATAATAAAAACAGATGTAAGTCAATATTCACCACCCAACTAGTGTTATATAAAGAAAATGATGGTGCCGGGCGTTGGTGGCGCACGCCTTTAATCCCAGCACTTGGGAGGCAGAGCCAGGCAGATCTCTGTGAGTTCGAGGCCAGCCTGGGCTACCAAGTGAGCTCCAGGAAAGGCGCAAAGCTACATAGAAAAACCCTGTCTCGAAAAACCAAAAAAAAAAAAAAAAAGAAAATGATGGGAATCTCTCCAAATAAGGACAGTCAAATGCTCTATCTAACCTATGGTTAACAATGTAGGATGCTTCAGCAGAAAACATAGTATATTGTAGGGAAATAAAATTTCCATACTTTGCAATCAATTCAAATCTACTTTAAAAGTTATATAACCCACTGTGCGCATCTATAAATCTAGCCACTCAGAAAACTAAGGCAGGATCCCTTCTGTCCAAGGTCAAACAAATCTCAACAGATTTAGTATGTAGCAATTTTTTAAAAGAATATTAATGACAGGTGTGGTGGTATATGCCTTTAATCCCAGCAGAGGTGGAAAGATCTCTGTTGAGACCAGTCTGGTATACACAGTGAGTTCGAGGGCAGCCAGGGCTACAAAATGAGACCCTATCTCAAATAATAATGATAATGATGATGATAACACACCTAAGGTCCTGGACACTCTCACCAAGTTTTTCCAAAAGAAATTTGATGTCTTCACTGATATCTTCATCATCATACTTCTGCTGCTCCAAGTTCTCCAACTGTTTAAGGACTTTGCACTGAATCATAGCCAGAGCATATTCTTGGCGAGTTTCTCTTTCAGTTGATTTTTCTAAGAAATTCTGGGTTGGACAGAGACATAGAGAAAGTATATGATATTTGCAGATATCCATCTTCCTTCTAGTTTCCCATTTAACCAATACTTTTCAGAGGTGACTCTATCTAGAATCCTTCTTTCCTGAGTTCTAAACAGAAGTCTATCTCTGAGTATGAAATACCTCTAGTTTAAATCTGAAATGTCCTCCAAAGGTCAATATTATAAAAAGTTTAGCTGCTAGCCTACAGCATTTTTGTGAAGTAGTAGAACTTTTAAGAAATGCAATCTCCCTGAAGAAGTCAGATCAGTCACTGTCTGTACTACCTCAGAATTCCCATGTCCTCTTCCAGGTCTACCTTGGTGAGTCTCCTTTACCTCCCCATACACGCCTTTTCTTCAACCAGTTAGATCTACTCAAGTCTAACAACCTGTGTACCAGGCTAGTCAAATGTCTCCAGCCTATACCACAACCAAACAGTAGGCTTCCACCAAGATACACCCTACCTGTACCCACTCATAGATCACTTCTGCACTGCCTCCAACCACCACACTCAGTAGCCAGATTTCTCGTGTCTTCCTCCCTTGCTTTCACAGCAAAGGAGCTCTAGGCTTCAGCCAGGATCCTCCCTACCTATCCCTCAAGCAACAAGACTTTCCCATACTATATCCAACATTTTTATCCAGCAAGATCTACCTTTCCACATTCCAAGTTTGGAACACGAAGCACATCCTGTATACCAGCCTCATATCCTCTATCACCTGACTTCATTCCACCTAATTCATTTCTAACCTACAGACACAACCCACCAGAATATTCTCTCTTCTGCCCCAACTTGTTCTGTACATAAAAGATTCAGAACTAAGAAAAGAGGTCCACATGCACAGAGTCAATTCCAAAACTATCAACAGTATGAAAGAGTAATAAGCAAACATCTTCTCTCCAAAATCTACCAGTCCTGTAGAAATGCTTGCCAATGATAATTATCTAGATGAACTCCAAGATGCAGAATTAAAAGAACAATCTTAAATATCCTCAAAGAATTCAGAGTTTAGAGAAGACACAAAGGAACAGTTAAATGAAATCAAGGAGAAAGAACTTAAGGAGATTAAATGCCTGAGCGATGCACAAGAAAACATAAACATAAGTCTAACAAAAATAACAGACTAACCAAAGACTTGAGAATGGAATTCAATCAGGAGATAGAAACACTCAAGATGGCTCAAGCTGAAATGAAACTGAAAAACCCAACAGTTCAACTAGAAAACTCAAAGGAAAGTCTTATAAGAAGAATAAATCAAGAAAAAATAGAATATCAGGACTAGAAGATAAAGTAGAAGATCTAGAACAAATAGGCAAGAAATAAAAAAAAAAAATTGTCTAAAAACACAGAAAAGGACAGACAGGAAATATGGAACACTATGAAAAAAAGCAAACCTTTGAATTATAGACATAGATGAAGGAGAAAATTCTCAAATCAGTGGCATAAATCTTCAACAAGACCATAGAAGAAAACTTTCCAAAACTAAGGAAAAACTCACACATACAAATGCAAGAAGCACAGAGAATACCAAATAGACAAAGCCAGAAAAGAAAATCCCCAGAGTATATCACAGTTAAAACACTAAATATACTTAACAAAGAATGTACATTGGAAGCTACAAGAAAAAAAAAAAACAGCACAAGTCATATATAAAGGAAAACCCATCAGAACTAACAGCTGATTTTTTTTTTTTTTTTTTTTTTTTTTTTTTTTTTGGTTTTTCGAGACAGGGTTTCTCTGTGTAGCTTTGCGCCTTTTCCTGGAACTCACTTGGTAGCCCAGGCTGGCCTCGAACTCACAGAGATCCGCCTGCCTCTACCTCCCCAGTGGTGGGATTAAAGGCGTGTGCCACCACCGCCAGGCTAACAGCTGATTTTTTAATGGAAACTTTGAAATCCAGAAGATCCTGAAACACTGCATTCCAAGTCCCCAAAGACTATGATGGCTAACCTAGACTAGTACAGCCAGAAAAACTATCTACCATGATTGAAGAAGAAAACTTCCCACAACATAAACAGCCTTTAAAAAATTGTATCTAACAAATCAAACCTAAAGAAAATACAGGAAGCATTATTTCAGGCTGTAGAGAGGAATGAGTACAGCAGAGACACTGTAGAAAGAAATACATTAAAAATCATTAAAACACAAAATACCAATGAGAACACAAACACCACCACCAAAAAATCCACAACACAATGACGACAATTAATACACACATTTCATTAATAACTTGAAATATCAATGGACTCAATTCTTCAATCAAAAGTGCAAATCCAAATGGGGGGAGGGGACAACAAACAGAAAAACTCTAGACAACAAAGCTGATAGTCAGCATCTGCTTTAGTCACGGCCTTCAAACATGCCAATTAACTTTAGGAACTGGAATTGAAAATGTAATTATAAGTCCAGTACTTACTACAAATAAGTGGAACTGACATTTTCAAAAATAAAATTCATTCAGTTTAACATAAGAAAGAAATGATGACTGGCAATGGGTACACATGTTCAGTTCATAACAGTTCGGCAAGCTTCCTTAGGCATTCAGCACAAAAGCTTCCTTCTGAGTTTAAAGACATGGGAGAAAACATGACTAGAGCATGATCAGACTACCTCTTCATTTAAATGTTTTTTAAGGTAATTTGAGGATGATTTTTACAATTCCCCAACTATTTGAGGATATAAATCAGATGGCTTTACCATATCCTTATGTATGGACCCACCAGAGAACTGTAGGCAGAATTTCTGAAAATGAGACAGATCTGAGAACATATATGTCTAAAGACATTGCTTTGAGGTTTGGCCCTCAGTTTATTAGCAGAAATTATTACTGGATGTCTTAGCTGGTCTTCAATATATGCCAGAATCCTGAAGAAGTGGGCTCAATGTCAGTGAAGGAATGAAAGTGTCAGTAAGGGCAAGCAGGCAAAGAACAAAAGCTTTCTTCTTCTATATCCTATATATAGGCTAGTACCAGAAGGTATGGCTCAGGTGATTAAAGGTTGATCTTCCCACTTCAAATGATTTAATCAAGAAAATTCCCCACAAGTATACCCAGCCAGGGGTTTTCATTAATTCCAAATACAATCGAGTTGACAACTAAAAATAGCCATCACATCAGGCTAGCCACAAATTTACTACAGAGTCAAAAATGACCTTACACATCTGCTGCTCCTGTCTCTGCTTCTGACATCCTGGGATTACACATCTGAGCCAAAATGCCCAGGTTAAATAACATGTTTACATCTTAGATATTAGTAAAATAGTAGTGCTGCTTCCTACAAATCACATCTGTTCTTATTCAATGTTGATTTAGTAAGAGCACAGTATTAAGAGAAGAGAGTTTTCTGGAACAGGCAAATTTCTATGATTTGATGAGGAAAATGCCAGGAAAAAAATACAACTAGGTATTTACAACTTGTAGGGCACTTCATCTGTTATCTCACTGAACCACCAACCAATCATGAAGTAAGTTAAGTATTACTAACTACCCTCTTCTGAGGAAAGAAGCTTCTCAAGTACTACAGCTAGGGTGGCTCTCAACATGAGTCATTGAGTGCTAGAATGCACATCTACGTCTACTCCATTTGGAACTCTCTTCAGCGCCAAACCAAGAAGAAAATTAGAAAAGAGCTATGTTGCCTTACTTCTCAATCTTAAATGCCAATTGATACTTGACCCAGAGAGCTTTCAAAAGAATCTGTCTCATTTTAGAGTTCTGTGACACTCTGAGATTTGTGTACTATAAACATGGTTACTTCCTCAAGTTACCCCATCACCCAAAAGATTTAAGTGAAATGCAAAGGCCCTGAGAAAAGGTTTTATTTTTCTCAGTCATCTTTGCACATCCTTGGTAACACACTGCTTTCCAGTATCTGGCCTTCAATAAATAGTATACACATGGACTGACCATCAACAAAATGATACATGAGACAAAGGGGAGGGGATAAAAACAAAGCTGAAAGGAGGTATATAACATGGACAAGCACTTCTTTCTTGCATGATATTACAATGTTAAGGGATACTGTCTTCTAACAGTCACCAAGTGCATAATAATGATCCAAAATGGAAAAAAGGAGGACCTAATCAAGAACAAAAAATTGAAGAAGGTCTGAGGACAGTCAGGTGAAACAGATACCAAACAAAGCTTAAAGCAGCTCCAGTCAGACTTTAAATCTTGGCCCAGTACTACAAAAGATCAGTATCTTGAGTTCCACCACCCCTGCCAAATCAACCCTCAAAATGTTATACAAATAGAGCCAGTGAGATTGCTCAGTGGGTGCCTATCATCAAACCTGACAACCTGAGCCTGATCCCAGAACCCATACAGTAGGAGAGAGGCCAAGGAAATGAAAAGCATGGATGTCACCCCCAGAATCCAGGAACTTCCTTCTCTGTCCACAAAGCTGCACTCAGAGCCAACCTGAGTGCACTCTGCTGTCATCAATACTAATTACATCCTAAGTGCTGATAACATAGACTCCGTCAGCTATGGAATCCCCTACTTTCCAATGTCTACTGTGATGTATCCAGAGTCAATGCTGTCAATCTTACCCAAGTATGCTGTGGGATGTTCTGTATGTCCTGTGGGAACCCTTCTTGGGTTCCTCGTGGTTTTAACCAGCAGGTCCGCATGGAGGATGATTAGGACCATGGGCCTGAGTGCAGGTGTCTGAGATGGTCTGCACTTGGCTGTGCTGGGGGATGGTCTGTATGTCAAGTTGCTCTGATTGGTCAATAAATAAAACCTGATTGGTCGTGGCTAGGCAGGATGTATAGGCGGGACTAACAGAGAGGAGAAATAAAAGAACAGGAAGGCAGAAGGACTGACTGCCAGATGCCGCCAGCACAAGAAGCATGTGAAGATGCTGGTAAGCCACGAGCCACGTGGCAAGGTATAGATTTCTGGAAATGGGTTACTTTAAGATATAAGAACAGTTAGCAAGAAGCCTGCCACGGCCAGACAGTTTGTAAGCAATATAAGTCTCTGTGTTTACTTGGTTGGGTCTGAGCGGCTATGGGACTGGCGGGTGACAGGGATTTGTCCTGACTGTGGGCAAGGCAGGAAAACTGTAGCAACAAATGGCGCCCAACGTGTTGGCAAAAGTTTCTACCTAAAACCTGAGAAAAGATTCTAAAACGGAGCTAAAAACAGCTTCCTAATTGTCTCTCTCAAATGAGCGGCAGCTGCCGGTTTGAGCTACTGGCGGGTTCCTAGCGTGAGAGCCCGGTCTGCAGTATGGCGGGAATGAGGCCTCTGCAAGTGGCACATTAAGCTGCATGGTGGATTTAGCCTTTGATAGTACAAAACAAAAAAAGAGGTTTCTGGGCTACACGCTGCTTGGATAAAAGCGTAGACCCACTATTTCTGAGACTTGATGGCTCCCAGAGCTGGCGGAAAACGTACCACCGCCATGCTGGGAAGCTGAAGGGGGCGGAGCCAGCAGCCACAGAGCTGTTTCAGGCTTAGAAGGCTGCAGTTGAAAGCAATAAGTTTGCAATAAGACTGATTCAGATGAAACAGTTTATAATGCATGTAAAAATGTACGTAGGCTTAAAAGAAAAAAAATATACCGTTATATAAACAATAGTATCTAAAAATAAAGTGTTTAAAAAAAACAGTACAGGTAATAAGCCACATAAAGATGGCTACCACACAGAGAATCTGGATTATGTTCTCTTTGATATTCGTAACTGAAGAAAAATATTTGATTGCAAAAGCTGTTGAGTTATACCAAAATGTATATTTTAAAGGTACCTTGACTTCAAAATTTGGCTATAAGGATATGTTGCTTTGGAAAAGAGATTCTGCTTTTGTTTCTACAGAAAGCCAGAGGCTGTGGATTTGTTCCAGATTAAGATACATCAGGTTTGACCAGCCAAGACCACCTGAAAGGTCTCCGATGACATCATTGCCCAGATGATCCAACATCTAGAATCGTTTCAAGGCAACTGGCTCAGACGATACAGCCTCACGGACTACTCCATGATGCTAAAATTTTCTTTGTGTCCCCATAAGATACAGCACCCCCCTCCAGCAGGAAGTAGTAAGAGAAGCTACGCCCAAATTCCCAAATATACCAAGCTGGCTTTGGAGATGTATAAAAGTTAAAACCTTCCTTTTTAAAAAAAAGAAAAGGGGAAGTGCTGTGGGATGTTCTGTATGTCCTGTGGGAGCCCTTCTTGGGTTCCTCGTGGCTTTACCCAGCAGGTCCGCATGGAGGATGATTAGGACCATGGGCCTGAGTGCAGGTGTCTGAGATGGTCTGCACTTGGCTGTGCTGGGGGATGGTCTGTATGTCAAGTTGCTCTGATTGGTCAATAAATAAAACCTGATTGGTCGTGGCTAGGCAGGATGTATAGGCGGGACTAACAGAGAGGAGAAATAAAAGAACAGGAAAGCAGAAGGCTGAGGCGGAGAGACACTGCAGCCGCCGCCATGACCAGCAGCATGTGAAGATGCCGGTAAGCCACCAGCCACGTGGCAAGGCATAGATTTATGGAAAGGATTAATTTAAGCTATAAGGACAGTTAGCAAGAAGCCTGCCACGGCCATACAGTTTGTAAGCAATATAAGTCTCTGTGTTTACTTGGTTGGGTCTGAGCGGCTGTAGGACTGGCAGGTGACAGAGATTTGTCCTAACTGTGGGCAAGGCAGGAAAACTCTAGCAACACAAGTATGAACCCTAGGAGCTACAATAACAATCAGCCTGCCAAGGCAAGCTCACAGGTATAATAGCGGCATAAATGTCATCACAATAACTAATAGCTTTCTGGTTGGATTTAAGACCCACCCCACAAGATGAAACCCATACTTGGCACTAAGCCAAGAACCTCTGGCTAGACAGAACATAGGTCTTAGGGGAGAACATACTACTATTATTCTGCTAAATGGACATACTATCAAACAACTCGTAATGACCTACCATAGCACAGATTATAGCATCTCTTAACCCTCTGCTTATACAGAGACTCACAACTAGCCGAGGTATAGAGAATAAGACTTCAGAATGCTCAAGCCTAAATAAAACATATATACTATACTCCCTCTTCCAAAGGGAATGGAAGATAGCATTGGGAAAGAGAGAGTAAATCCCACTAGCTGAGGAGCTATTAACAACTGTGAGCTGCTGGGGAAAGGATCAGTTTTCTCAGCAGACCCTGATAAGTTGACCATGCTCCAGTGGAAAGCTACACATCTAAGAATATTTGGTCAACACAAATTGACCTTGATGGGAAAAGAAAATCCAAAAAAGAATACAAAACTGTTTGGGAAGGAAAGAGAAGGTAGACTTGGAAGAGTTGAAAGAAGGTAAACATGATCAAAACACTTGTATGTATGAAATTCTCAAAGAACTAATAAAAGAAAATAAACAAAAAGAGATGTTTCACTTTATTATTAACAGAAGGAAAATTTAACACAATGGTTTCATTCTTCACAGAAGATTCTATAAAAACTAAGAGAGATAATGTTAAGTATTAGTAAGACAAAAGAACAACAAACTCAATACACAGCAGATGGAAATGTAAGCTGCCACATTTTTGAAAGCTATTTGGTATTAACTGGGCCAAATTAATTAAAAAACATGTTTTGTTTGGGGTTTTTTTGTTTTGTTTTTTTTTTTTTTTTTTTTTGGGTTTTTTTTTTTTTTTTTTTTTTTTTTTTTTGGTTTTTTCGAGACCGGGTTTCTCTGCGTAGCTTTGCGCCTTTCCTGGAGCTCACTTGGTAGCCCAGGCTGGCCTCAAACTCACAGAGATCCGCCTGGCTCTGCCTCCCGAGTGGTAGGATTAAAGGCGTGCGCCGCCACCACCGCCAGGCTTAAAAAAATGTTTTTAAAATAAAGTGTATTCCTTTGGTTCAGCAATTAGATACCCAGAACCATATATAAAATTATTCAGGGAAGTATAAAATAAACTTCAAATACCTCATGACCCCACCGATAGGGCAACAGTTAATACTTACAGTAACAAAGTCGAATACAACACAACTAAAGGAATACTGAAGATCTATACAGAAAGAAATTAAAGCATATATATTACATATTGTAGAAGCTACAGAGAGGGCTCACCAAGGACACTTCCTGCTCTTCTAGAGGACCCAGGTTCAGTTCCAAGAAATGACACTGGACAGCTGACAGCCTGTAACTCTAGCCCTACAGGATCCAATGCCTGCTCCTGGCCTCTCGGGGCATCCAGACATATATGCTCATAATCATAATTTTTTATTTTTAAAATAATCAAGTTGTAGAGCCCTATATTATGTTATCTTTATTTGTAAATATAAATCAAAATCATACACCTATTTATATATTTATATCTACATGATTAGAAATGCTAGCAGATATTAGTGACTATTATTTGACAAATCTGATAATACCACTTACATTTGCAAAACACAACTGTACTTCTTTTTGTCTTTGACTTCTTGCTGTTTATTTTAAGTAAAGACAAAAACAAACGGTTCAAAGCAGATTCTGAAGCAAACCACCTGTATTTGCAAATCAGATGCTTACTGGGAATGCCACCTCTGTCTTCAGCATTCCCATTTGCAAAGCAAAGACCAATCCAAATACCAAGATCCTCATATATTAACAACAACAATAGTCATTATAATAAGGCTCTGGTGACCACCAGTTAACAAATGGAATTCCTGAGAAGGATACCTGCCAGAGTAATAAGCAGCACATGAAACATGTTCAGTAATATCACTTGGGTAGACATCTTCCAGAAACACATCTGAATCCTAAGGCAACCAACAAAATGACCACGCAGACAACTGATTCACGAAAGACAATGGCTTTAAGGAAACATTTAACAATACTTTATGTGATATAACAAAGCTACTTTCTTGTACTCATGCTTCCTCATCTTCAAGATCATTTTTATAACTGACAAAATTCTAATATCCTGACAACATAATTGTAATGTTTATGTATTGGAAGTCTTACAGTTGACTCAGAAGCATGCTGCTACTCAGGAGACCTACGATCTGAAACATAACTCCAGACTAAAATACAGGTCCTGAGAGGACTCCTCAAATACTCCTGCAGTAGTCACCTTCACAAAAAGGGACTTTCTCCTTCTGAATACAGCCAAAGTACATTTCTTCCACAAGTCACACATTCCATTCAGTTACATGGCTTACTTCTCACCTTTCAAAGATGTATCACAGCAAAAAATGCTACACAAATATACACAACAACAACAATCTCTCTGAGTACTTACACGGAATGCTGCAAGAATGATTCTTGTTACTTTCTCTTTGACAGACTCTTGAAGGATGTCTGACAGAACAGGAATGATATTGTAGCGACGAAGGTGTTCACACATTTGAGGACTGAATGCCAGGAGCCATATGGAAAAAATCATTTGATACTGGAGTTGAAAGCCACACTTGTTACTCAAAACGCCCATTATACTGAAAAAGAGCAGAGGGGGAACAAAACATTTCATACAACAGCACACCAAAAACAAAGGAGCAAGTCACTGGACTGTCCTCAGCTCCCTTCCTCACAGCTATGGCACTCGCACAGGACTCGGCTAACTCCCAGGTGGACGACAACTCCCTTGGACCATCATCCTCCCTTGGGAAGCAGAACTGCTGCAGGAAACAGTAGAATGAAGAGCGAATGCCACAAGGACTGTAGCAGACAGAGTTGACAGGGAGTGGAGACCAAACGAATGCACATCTCTCAAGTAACTTTTATATCAAGGTTTTGAGTGCAGACAACCAAAGGAAGAGTTTTAAGTAGGTTAAGAAACCCAGAAAAAATGAGGCAATGACTTTTGGAAAGAAATACAGCCTGTCACAGAATTTGGGGACCAGAAAAATGTCAGAAGCTTCTAGAAAACTAGGGAACTACTTTCATTTGAAGTGAAAGTGCTTTTCTCATTGTCCTGAAGGAGAGAATATATTTAAAAAAAAAAAAAGAAAAAAATCTAAGGATATACCCCTGAGTAATATCTAGATTCAACAAAGAGGAGAAATTACCAAATAAGACAAATAAAGTGACAAAAAGAACTAAGGAGGCACAAAATCCACAAAATGTCCAACAAAGTGTCTCCCAATATAAACTATAGCTTTGAGCAAATATATCAATTCATCAATTTAAAAAAGTGCATCATACTAACCCAAAATGTAAAGATCGAAAAACTGTAAGGAGGGGAAGACATCTGTACTTTGAATTTTCTGTTAATCTAAAGTTATTCTAATAAAACTCTCAAGTTTTTAAAAATCTAACAGCTATTAATTCAGGAGGAGATATATATGTATCTGTATCAATTCTTTAATTTTGTGATTTGTATATATTTCTGAGTTTATTGGACTATTCCTAATTTTCTCATACATTGTTTTTTCTGCCTGGAGGAGTTCTTTTCAGATTAGGCTGTTATATAAACTTGTTTTATTAAATACTATCAGCATCTCAACTGCTCCAAAATTATGTATTTTTATAGAATCAACACCTTAATGCTTGATTCCTTTGCTCTCTTCTCGTAACTAAGTCAAGCCTTCTATACTTTGCTTTGCTGATGCCCTAGATACCATCTGGGTTAGATGCTAGGTCCCCATATGGAAAGCTAGAGGTTGACTATAAGGGCAGACAAAAGGTACTTGCTGTGAGCATCACCCAGGCAAATACTTCCTCACAGGGTCGCACATCTTTCCCATGGCAGTAGCCAATTCAGTTACAGTTGTTCCAGATCTAACAGAAAAAGCCTCACTTCACAGCCTCAGAGACACCATCACCAGCCATCAATGCACCTAGCGAAGAGACCCTGGTTCCTGAATAAGGTTCTTTCTCAGAAATCACAGACATCAACATCAGAGGACGATCTCCTTCTCAAAGGTCTAAATTTCATCTTTACTCAGTCCTCCAAGAATGTGAATTTCTGTGATCCTAACTCCAGCCCTAGAAATTATGTTGATATTTTATTTGTGCTGAAATGTGATTTTATTTGTATTTTAATAAATAAAAGTGTCTGGGGGTCAGAGCTAATAACAAACCATTTAGCAGAAGTCTGGCAGTGGTAGCACACGCCCTTAATCCCAATCACATGACAGGCAGATCTCTGTGTGTTCATGGATACAGCCAGCATGGAGACACATGGCTTTAATCTCAATACCAACCATAGAGACCTGGAGGTCTGTATAGACAGGCAGTGACGAGGAGGTCATGTGGTTGAGTTTACAGCCAATGAGAAGACAGAACAGAAAGTCAATAAAAAGACATACACACAGGAAGTAGGTCTCTTTCTCAGGGGAAGGACAGCAGGGGTGGTGGGTGGTAAGAAGATGGTCTTGGTCTCAGCTCTTAGCTACTGCTCTCAGACCTCTGGGGCTCTGGGGCTTTTAGCTCTGCATTTGGCTGTGTGCTTCTTATTTAATAAAACTGTTCAGAATTATATCTACAAGAGATGGTATCATGCTTTGCTTTAGTTTCAGAAGGAAAAAAGTTAGTAAATATATATCTGGTTAATTCTTCATATCCAATTAGCCTCTAAAAATTTTTTTAATTGTCACTGTTAGCATTCTGAACCACCTCTTGGGGCTGCCCAGGGTCCTGACATCGTTTTACTCTCCTGTAAAAAAAAAAAAAAAAAACCTCCCCCTCCTTCTGCTTTTCATCTCTCTGTTCACGAGGCTGCGCACCTCTCCCTTTCTCTTTCTCTCTCCCTTCAAAAATAAAAACTTTCCATGTGGCTGCTGTGTAACTTTCCACAGCACCACGCTGCCGTCCGCCGAGCCCACATGGCATGTCTCACCTTCTGTGGAACACCTTGGTCCAAACCCACCAAGGTCTCTCAAGCACCTGTTCACAACATTAGCATTGGTGCCCTGACAGATAGGCCCTCCTGGCAGCCCCTCGAATGCCAGGATCCTGAACCCAGACTACCCACAACAGGCTCCAGCTCATCCGATTGCTCACCACCCCATTCACCAGCGGCAATCACGTAAGTTTCAATTGGGTTCCACCCTCTCCAGAGCTGCCAACAGCTCCTTTAGGCCCTTCTGGCTTTTGCGACACAATTCCTGACCTTTTCCTATGGATGAGATCCCTCTCGGAGCTCGGTTCTCATCTCCTCAAAAACCCTAGTTCTAAGCCGGGCGGTGGTGGCGCACGCCTTTAATCCCACCACTCGGGAGGCAGAGGCAGGCGGATCTCTATGAGTTCAAGGCCAGCCTGGGCTACCAAGCGAGTTCCAGGAGAGGCGCAAAGCTACACAGAGAAACCCTGTCTCGAAGAAAAAAAAAAAAAAAACCCTAGTTCTAGGTGCTGAGACTCCCCTGGCTTAGCCTGACCCCCATTGAGTGTGGCAATGGCCCTCTTTGATGGCTTGGTCCTCCTTCTGTCCTCCCTCTATCCCTGGGGATGCCCACAGCTCAGGCTGTAGTGACTCCTTTTCCCCCTCTCATCCATGGGAAGGAACAGTGCTGTATTTTTACATTTACGTCTAAGGTGAGGGATCAGGGCCTGCCCCTCCCAAAACCTCACTCTGAAGTGGACTTTCACTCTTGCTTTCCTCCTCCCTCAAACCTCTTCCACTAACTCTGCTGCACGTGGTGTGTTTGCTTGGTGGTATACCTTGACAGGGCCACCAAAGGTACCCACTTACTTTCCTCCACCAGTGGCAGATCTACTCCCTCCCGCCTGTAACAAGTCTGCTTTCCCATTCAGGGTGGCGTTGCCTTCCATTCAGAGACCACCACTCTCTCTGGCAGAGCTACCCGCCTCTGACCATCACCCTGGAAGTGAGACTGGCCTCAGTATTTCTTGGGCTAGACAATCAGGGAAATGAGAAAAAATTCTCCACTTTCTTTCTTTTCCCTTCCTTACTCAACTCCTGTTTAATATCTCCCTCCCTCTCCCTCTCTCTCTCCCTCTCTCTCAAATATGCATTTGACTTTGATTTACTTATTTAAAAAAAAAAACATGTTTTGAGCAGCAACCACATGGCTCTCCTCCATCTTGACTGGTGACCTCATCATGATGCAGATGGCCATGTGGCTGGCAACCATCTTTTACTAAGGCTTACTAAAATTAAAAATATATTTAGTCTTGATGACCTCTCTGTTCATTTTATCTCCTTCTAGAGCAAGGAAGCAACAAGGCTCAAATATTTGAATTGGCATGGACTTTTTGTATGATGACAGAGATGTAAAGCTGTATTTGATTCAACACTGGTTTATACTACACTCTGTATGATAATATACATTTAAACTTATAAAGATCTATTCAGATGAACAAAAGCTAACTTAGAGATTTACACCTATTTCTTCTAGAAAACTTAAATAAATGATGTCATATGCTTGATAAATGGGGTAACTAATAAACAAGATATATACTCTATGATGGAGTTTCTGATCCCCTGAGAGGGTCCTTTTCTCAAAGGGTCATTTTCTCAGAGTTGGGCCACACCCCGACTCACAAGCCCCTTTTCTCTTGTTCCCATTTGGCCCGGAGATCTTTACCCTGCCACTCTTCTTTGCCTTCTCAGGAGCCAGTTAAGTCCTAGTCTTATGAAAGCTGCTAATGTTGGCTTTAAATACGCGGTGCTGGTTACCATTCAAGAAAGGTCATGAGGCACAACAAAACCCATTATCAGAGCTTTATTGGGGGGGGGGGAGACACAGAAGAGAGTGACCAGGGAAGAGGCATGTGCAAGGGGGGAGGGGAGAGCAGACAAGAAGGGGGAGGAGTCTGTGTCCGGCTTTTAAGGATTCCCCTGCACATGCGCAGGTGGGCTTATGGAACTATGCTACTCATGCACTGATTGCATGCCTGCACTGCTCACATATTATATTAATATTAATTAGTATTAATATTTCATTCATTATAACTAATTTACCATTATAATAAAAGCTACAGTCATATGAAATTCCTTAGGAAGATATAATGAAATCATGATTCTTTCTGATTACACTGCCCCCAATACTGCAGCATCTCTTTTAGGAAGGTGAAAGTTGGAATGAGATCTGTCTTTGGGTTTCTGCACAGAAAAGAGTATCAGACCCATGAAACTGCTAGTCTTAGACACAGGTAGCTCATAGTACCTATCCAGTTTGCACAAACCATATAGTTTATGGCAGGCAGCTACAGCTATGGTTTGAAAGTCTGTGCCCTCCAAAATTCATAAGTTAAAATCATAAACCCCAAATTGACAGTGTGGTGACACAGAGCTTTGGGCAAATTAGTTCACACAGGGAGAGCCTTCATAAGTATCAAATAAAAGAGCCTAAGAGAGACCCTCTGCCCTTCCGTTATCCGAGGTTACAGCTCACCATACATCTATTCTCCTAGTGCCTTGGTCTTGGACTTCCCAGGCCCAGAACTGTGAGAAACAAATTCCCATTGTTTATAAGCCACTCAACCCTCAGCACTTCAGTTTAGGTAACGGACTTTCTTGTCAGATGTCTGGGATGTTTCCTATGCTGTGGTCATTTGGATGAACTCTCCTCAGTAGGTCTCCTGCATTTGAATGCTCGGTTCTCAGTGACTATTTGTGAAGCATTATGAGGGGTGACCCTTTTGGAGGAGGTCTATCATTTGGGGCAGGTTTTAAGGTTTTAAAAGTCTCTTGATATCCCCAGTACCTTCTCTGCTTCCTGCTTGAAGTTCCAGGCGTGTGTTCTCAACTATTGCTACAGCACCATGCCTGCTGCCATGCTCCCTACCTTGATGGTGATGGACTCATCCCTCTGGAATTGTAAGCCCCAACCTTTCTTGGTCATGGTGTTTTATCATAGCAATAAAAGTAACTAAGAAGAAGGTGGCAGTGGCATATGCCTTTAATCCCAGCACTTGGGAGGCAAAAGCAGGCAGATCTGAGTTTGAGGCCAGCCTAGCCTACAGAGTGAGTTCCAGGACAGCCAAGGCCCTGTCTCAAAAAACAAAACAAAAAAGAAAGAATTAACTAAGAAATATGCTGTCAGCACAGAGTGCCTATGTAGCTAACCTCTAGTGAACTCCTTTGGAGCTGGTCTGTAATAGTCTTCCTAAACAGAAACACAAATGTTCACTGCTGAGGTGGTCTCATGGAAGACTACATGTGGATTCCTCAAAACTCAGCCATGACCTTGTGCTTCATGGTCCAGCTGTATATCTTCAGCCATCCCTGTAATAAACCTCAGCTATGAGTAATAATATCATTCTAATGAATCCCCAATATAGTGTGACCATATCTGAGAACTCTTTTACTTTCCATCCACAATAGCAAGTAACAGGAGAAGGCATCAGTGAACAGAAGAAAGCAAAGAGAGTAATAATACTATTTTATTCTCTAACAATGATAGAACTGGCTTTATAAGCCCACTTTTAAAACTATGAGAATGTAGATATTTTCATCATAAATGAATCCTTCCAAACTCAAGAACATAAAAGAGTTTAAATGGAGCTACCCTATAATAGGGCAACAAATAAAAACCCAGAGTAGAAATGAGTTTTTTGTTTGTTTATTTATTTGTTTGGAGTTGTTAGCCAGTGAGGTCCCATGGACCCTCAGACATTAGAGGATATTTTCAATATTCTTGGTAATTCTCTATAACTTGATAGTAAGGGCCTATTCACATAACTGAATCATACAACATAATAACATCAAGCTGGTACAAACCTGGAAGCTTCATCCATATTGGCTAGTTTTTATAGTGCTGAAAGGTGCAGGCTACCAGAGAATCATCAACCATACCTAGCTGTGAACACTGAAAGCTACAATGATCAGCCTTGCAAGATGTCCCCACTGGTGCAATAGTGGCGTGAATGTGACGGAAATAAACAGTTTCTGATTGGACTTATTTAAATCCCACTCTATAAAATGAAATCCATACCTAGCACCAACATGAGACTAGACAAGACACAAGTCCTAGGGGAGAACTTACTTCTATCATTCTGCAAAATGACATAGTATTATTATTAAACTACTCCTAATGATTTGTTATAGCCACAGATTAACGCATCTCTCAATCCTCATCTGAGAAGTTTCTATTTACAATATATAGTGATTAACACACAGCCCACAATTGGCCAAAGAGAAGGTAGTAGAGGCTACAGAATGCTCAGCCCTAAAGGGGAACACACACACACATACATAGAGAGAGAGAGAGACAGACAGACACTCAGATAAGTATAACTGATCTAAGGAAAAAAAGGAAACACTGTATCTTCACCTAGTTACCAGTCAGCATGAAAGACTTCTAAGTAATATTATTCAGTAAGAACCTAGAGCTAGCAAGATAGGGTTCAGCAGGTAAAACACTGGTTCCCAAGCCCAATACCCTCAGTTCAATCCCCAGAAGGAAAGAATAAACTCCCATAGGTTATCCTCTGATCTCTGTACATGTTCTGTGATGCACATGAACATACACACACACACACACACACACACACACACACACAAATAAATGAAGTTTAAAATGTGATAAAATTGTAAATAATATTTTATTAATTCTTTGAGAAACTCATACAATGGGACTTTGATCATATCCACACTCCCAACTCCTACCAGATCGACTCTCAGCTCCCTACCAACCTAACTTCTTCTTTTAAAAAAACTCATCAAGTCCAATTTGCTTTGCCCAATTATTCTTGGGCGTAGGGCCTGCTCTGGAGGGTGGTCAATCTACCAGGGGCCATCTCTCTCTCCCACTAGCTTTCAAATCACACCTACCTTCCCAATCCATGCTGAGATTGTATCGGTCTTGAGCTGGTACCCATCTTTGTGCATGCTGTCACAATTACTGTGAGTTAATAGTACAACTACCCTACTGTGTCTAGAAAACAGCTTCCTTGAAGTTATTCACCACTTCTGGTCTTCCCAGAAAACAAAGAGCTAAATAAAAATAAATAGTGAGAAAAAAAATTGAAATAGGGTCTTACTATATCTGTGGCTGGCCTTGAATTCACAGAGGTCTGCCTGCCTCTGCCTACTGAGTGCTGAGATCAGTGTATGCCACCATGCCAGCTCAACAGACTACAATTTTGTGAATTGATACAGGAATAACTATTCTAGCTTACTCAGTCAATCAATGACGAATAAATAATTTGAAACTGTAGGCACCTGTCTTGCTGAGGGGCTTCAGAGTAAGAGTCTGAACACATTATTCAATCAATTCTCTCTAAATCCTCACTGATCAAACTCTATTGTTGCTTCTGAGCACCCCATATAAATTTTACAGGAGAAACAATGCTCTTCTCCTAGTTGAAGAATAACTGTTTGAAATGCACTTAGGCCTTCATTAAGTATGAAATTTACTGGCTTTCTAATGGTGACAGAATCTCCATTCTTTGGAGATTTTATTTTCCTTATTGATTTCTGCCTGCATTTGCCCCAAAATACTTTGATAATAATCTTATACTCTTAGTGTCAGAGTTTTTTTTTTTTGTCCAGCATTAGGGGTTTTGTTATTTTTTATTTTATATACTGGCCTCAGTTTCCCCTTCCTCCTCTCCTCTCAGTCCCTCCCTCCCAACCCTCCTCTGTCTCCACCCCCCAAATCCACTCCTCCTCCATTTCTGTTCAGGAAAGGGCAGGCCTCCCATAGATATCAACAAAACATGGCATATCAAGTTGTAGTAAGACTAAGCATCTTGCCTTGTATCAAGGCTAGGCAAGGCAACCCAGTATGAGGAGTAGAGTCCCAAAGCTAGCAAAAGAGTTAAAGATAGCCCCTGCTCCCACTGTTAGGAGTCCTACAAGAAGACCAGTATTAGGTTCTTAAGAGGCCTTAACCTCTTATAAAACATGAGCCAAGCAAGAGAAGGGGAGAGGTGTTCAGTTTGATAGATACTGATTTCTAAGAAGGTTAATATATCCATTGTTAAGCAAACATGAAAATAATAAAATGCTTCTCTTAAATGATGAAATGTATTAATTTATTTTAAAATGTCAAGGAGAAATGTTTTTTAAATGTCATTCTACAATAAAAGTAAAGGACACTCACTCACCAGTTCACCCCATCTGCTTCCACCCAGGCAAAACGGTACTCATTGACCCGGAGCATCAGCTGCAGACAACCAGCAACACACTGCACATACTGAGAACTCTAGACAGGAAAAGTGCACAGTGTTAGCCTGCAAAGCATTCTAAGTCATGAGACCAAACACATACATTTCTACAGGAAAAGTCTACCTTTTTACTACAACTTGTTAGCTTTAGATTACCCAAAGTCTCCTAATATCCTTTCAAAAGTCTATCCTCCTGTCTGATTTTAACTTTGCCCCTTATAAATTAAGGTGATTGTTGTCTCCCAAATTAAATCTACAAAATTCAGGATGACATAATACATTTAGAGAAATTAATTTACAAAGTAACTGTACCTTTGTTACAGCTTGATAAATAAGTAGTTCACCTTGCCATTTATGTATCTTGGAGAGAGGCTCTACAAACAAAAAATGTTGCTCTACATAATAACACAAATATGAAAAAAAAAAGAAGACAGGCCTATACTGGAGTACTTTTTGGACCATTATAAACCTTTACTGTAGTCCTTGGTTTCTTCACTCCTGGTGAGGACAATACTATCAAGAAAACATCTGCAGGGGCACTGCCATGATTGAAAGCAGTAATCCATTCAGCACACAACTACAACTATGCAGAAACTCAGCCTCAGGTGGTTTTATAAAATATCTAATTAAAGCTGGGCATGGTGGTGCATGCCTATGCCTTTAATCCCAGTACTCAAGAAGCAGAGGCTAGCCTGGTCTACAGAGCAAGATCTAGGACAGCCAGGGCTACACAGAAAAAAACTCATCTTGAAAAAAGGATCTAATTAACATTTGTTAAAGACAAGCCAGATTTTTAAAACTTAGTTCAATAGCTGCAGGTCATAGAACTGTGTTTAAATCTATATCTCTTCGAAGTCATAAACCCTTCCATCTTACCACAGCTAGTAAAAAACTTCTGCTCTAAGCTCTTGTCTAGATATTTATCATGAGAGGGATGTCTTTAAAAAGTGGAGAAACAGCCCCACCCACTGCAACCCCACTAGCTGGTCAGCAGGCAAGGGTCCTGCAGGCAGGACACTTCACCACCACTCACTGGACCCTGTAATCTACAAGCCCCACTCTGCCCCTCAAATGCAATCATCCACCTCAGCTTCAGCAGCCCCAAGAGACACATACACCGCCTGCACCAATTGCATGAAGAGTGACCCCCACCTTTCATGGAGGCATGGACACTGCCTGCACCAACTGGATGAAGAGCGGCCCCAGAGGCACAGGCCCTACCTACACCAATTGGCGGAAGAAATGTGTAGATGTCTATGCAAGAATACAATCAATAACATAAAGAAAAATATGGCACCACCAGAACCTAGTGATTCTACAACACCAAGACCTGAACATCCTAATGAAAAGAAGAAGAAAAAGACCTTAAAAATAATTTTATGAAGATGATAGAGGCCCTTAAAGAGGAAATGAAAAATTCCCTTAAAGAAATTGAGGGAAAGAGAAATAAAAAAAATTGGAAGAAATCTCTTAAAGAAAGTCAAGAAAACCAAGAAAAAGCAATCAAACAAGTGAAGCAAACAGTTCAAAACTTGAACATTGAAACAGAGGCAATTAAGGAAACACAAACAGAGGGAATTCTGGAAATGGAAAATCTGGGTAAACAAACAGGAACTACAGATGCAAGCATAACCAACAGAATACAAGAGATGGAAGAGAGAATCTCTGGCATTGAAGATAAGATAGAGGAAATAAATTTATCAGTCAAAGGTAACATTAAAACCAACAAATTCTTAACACAAAACATCCAGAAAATCTGGGGCACCATGAAAAAACCAAACCTAAGAATGTGCTCAAAGTCACAGAAAATATATTCAACAAAATCACAGAAGAGAAGTTTCTTAACCTAAAGAAGGACATGCCTATGAAGGTGTAAGAAGCTTACAGAACACCAAACAGATTGGACTAAAAAGAAAAGAAAAAAAAAATCCCCTCACCACCTAATAATCAAAACACTAAATATACAGAAATAAAGAATATTAAGAGCTGCAAAGGAAAAAGGCCAAGTAACATGAAGGCAGACCCATCAGAATAATATCCGACTTCTCAATGGAGACTCTGAAAACCAGAAGGTCCTGAAGACATTATGCAGATACTAAGAGTCCACAGATGCCAGGCCTCACTACTATACCCAGGAATACTTTCAATCACCACAGAAAACAGGATATTCCATGAAAAAACAGATTTAAACAATACCTAT